>NC_081155.1:8284919-8386049 GCF_012432095.1 Onychostoma macrolepis
AGATAATTATGTGATGATTGATCATTAATGATGAACACCTGCTGTTATCAAGAAGAATCGCAGAAGGAAAGAGAAACACAAGAACTACAACTGACTTCAGCCACAGCTGAAGATGAAATCAACTGAAAAAAAAGAAGACATTAAATCTCTCAAGATCTGATTAAACAGCATCAGACTGACCAGATTGACTTTATTTCTGTCAGACTTCTAGAGAAGCTCTTATTGAGAATTAACAGAGGTTTAGATGCTTTATTGTTTTGTTTGAAATCCCCATGAAAGAGACCAGTGTTTCCTTTTGTTGGGCTCTTGACGCTGGATGCTTTAATTGTGTGATCATTTAAAACACACTTAGCTTAACCAGCGAAGCCAAGTGAAAAAGAGTTGTGGGTAGATCTTGTCACTGGTCCCTGACCTCATTTCAAGTCCAATTTCTGATTATATAGACATTATAGTGTTTTAGATTTTTTTGTAGCTTCATATCTTGCAGTGTTGTAAATATCAGATAATTTGAATAATTTACAAATCACCTTGTGCACATAAAGTTTTCATCTGTGTCAATACAAAGACCACAGACATCAAGAATCAGTGTATGAATCTCAACAATGGTGACAGTCAAGAAAATATTCAGATAAAACTCTGAACATCACAAAACAAGTTACTAAAAGTCACAACTATAACAGCATACGTAAAATAAAATAGTAAGAATAAAAGAAAATAATCAGACAATTCAGCTGCGTTGTTTATTCATGCTGCAATGATACATGGGAGAGTCTTGTACTATGCTGGTACCCAGCATGCATTGCAACATGAAGCATTTTGTTGACTGTCACCATTGTTGAGATTCATACGCTGATTCTTGATGTCTGTGATCTTAGCGTTGTTAGAGATGAAAACTTTTTGAGCACAAAGTGATTTGTAAATTATTTAAATGATCTGATTTTACAAGACTACTACATCTGAAGCTACATATAAAATCTAAAGCAGTACTACATCCATACAATCAGATGTTGGACTTGAAATGAGATCGGTGGATCATTTGCCCACAACTCTTTTTTTTTTTTTTTTCTTAGCTTTGCTGGTTAAACGAAGTGTGTTCTATATAAACACACAATTAAAGCAACCAGTGTAATATTAACACCAACATGTCAAGGGGTCAAGAGCCCAGAGCCCAACAAAAGGAAACACTGGTCTCTTTGATGGTGATTTCAAACAAAACAATAAAGCTTCTAAACCTCTGTTAATTCTCAATAAGAGCTTCTCTAGAAGTCTGACAGAAATAAAGTCAATCTGATGCTGTTTGTGAAGCTGTTTAATCAGATCTTGAGAGATTTAATGTCTTCTTTTTTTTCAGTTGATTTCATCTTCAGCTGTGGCTGAAGTCAGTTGTAGTTCTTGTGTTTCTCTTTCCTTCGGTGATTCTTCTTGATAACAGCAGGTGTTCATCATTAATGATCAATCATCACATAATTATCTCCTTAACTCCAGCACTGCTTCAATTCTACTTGAACACTCTGTAGTGTGGAAACACATGAACACTGGCGCAAATTAGACCAAATCATTTTTTTGAGTGCAGGTCCCGCACAGCGCAGCGCCGCACTCCCAGAGCAGGTGGTGGACGGTCTCCGGGCAATTGCATCCAGACCGTGGACAGATGGGGTTTTTGGCCATGCCTCTGGAGTGCATAACCGCTCTGACCGGGAGGATCTCATGAGCCACCATCCACGATAGGTCCTTGTGCCTGTTCTGGAGAGCGGAGTGAGAAGCGTTCCTCCAAACCTGTTGAACTGGACTCACTGGTTTCTAGTCCTGCACAAAGAGAGACGAGATGCTTGTGGTTAGTTAAAATGGTGACATCTTCATTCTCTAAAAGGTATTTCTTTAAAAACTTTTTTTTCTAAAACAATACTCTTTGGGCAAATTAAAAAACACTGTGGTTTTCAAATCAACGGGTAAAATCTTTAAAGATTTTAGGTAAGACCCCATCTAAAATCTTGTCATCGCAACCGTATTGTTTTCTTGGGATGGGGTCGTGGCGTAGTTAATGTGCAGGGCGGTGAAGCGGCTGCCTAAAAACAGGTGGGGGTCTGGGAGGCCTTTTCCCCCATTCTCCGGCCTTTTCTTTACAATTTCTCCTGTAAAGAAAAGTGAAGTCCTTTGATCCATTTGTCCCTTCTTAAGATCTGTGCCAGTGGCTCAATACAAGCCACGTACAGAAAAGGAGATAATGGACACCCCTGACAGACACCGCTGTGGATATTCACAGCCTTGGATAAATGCCCATTTACAAGGATTTTGCTGACTATGCCCTTATACAGCAGTCCCACCCAGGCTATTGCAGTACCTGAAAAAGGTACTGGTGCGAGACTCGGTCAAATGCTTTTTCAAAATCTAAATTTAGGACTACTAGCCGAATATTTCTGTCTCTCATAACAGATGTGTCTCTAATCAACACTAGGCTGTCTGTTATCTTTCTTCCGGGCACAGCACAAGCTTGATCCGAGTGGATCACGTCCTCTAAAACAGTCGGCATCCGTGTCGCTAAAATCTTACTAAAAACAATCAAAGTTTAAAAGTGCGATTGGCCAGTTCTTCAAGTCAGTCTTGTCTCCTTTTTTGTGTAACAGTTTAACTGTCCCTACTCTAAAGCTGTCGGGAAGGCTGTCAAGAGTCTCAAATTCTTTAAAAACTGTCAATAAGTCGTGTGCTAAAATGTCCCAGAAAGTCAGATAAAACTCAAGGGGAAGTCCATCCATGCCGGGGGACTTCCCCTTTTTAAAACCTTTTAAAGCTTTCTGCATTTCTAAAAGTGTAAAATCCTGGGATAAAAGCACATCTGGGCTCTTTACCTTTTTATCTAAAAAGGTTAAAACTTCCCCTAAAACACTATTGTGGACCTCTTTTGAACTATATAAATTATAATAAAGGTTTTCAGTTTCCAAAAGTCTTTAAAGTAGTGAATGACCCACCCTGTGTTACAATCTTTAAAAAAGTATCTGGTGCATTTCTTTCCTTCTTCTATTTCTCTTTCCTTACATCTTAAAAATCACACCTCTACTCTGGGCTTCCGACAACACTGACATTTCATTCTTAACTTCTTTAATCTCTTCTGTAAAATCCAGTCCGCTGTTCAAAAGATTAAAATACCTCTGTAGTCTATTTTGCAGGCCCATCATGCGTCGCTTTTCCCTATTCTACTTTTGTCTCTCTATCTTCCTAAAAAACTGTCTCGTCCGGTCCTTTACCATCTCCCACCACTGTGCTCGTGTATCATAAAAGTCTTGGAGGGTCTGCCATTGTCTGAACTGCTCCCTATACTCTCTAACCACTTCTTCATCTTCTAATAGGGAGAAGTTCAGCTTCCACAGCCCTCCTCCTACGGTCACACCCGTGGGAAATGAAAGGGTGCAAGATAGCATCATGTGATCAGAGAAAAAGAGGGGGTTCAATGTTGCATCGGTTGGCGGGCAGTCCCTTGTAAAAACATAGTCAATTCGAGAGGCTCTGGCGCTATCACCACTGAACCAGGTGAATCCCTCCTCTCTTTGATGCAGTTATTTAAAACAGTCAACTACCTTAAAATCCTTGACTAAATTTTGCAATAAAACTGATGTTTTATCAACTTTAAAATCCTCCCCTACCCTCTTCCTGTCTTTTTTGGATAAAACACAATTAAAATCTCCTGCCACCACTAGGGGAGCCCTACCTAGCATGTGGGGCTGCAGGTCTTCTAAAAGTTCATACCTCTGTTTTTTTTTTCCGTAAAACCATATACATTAATAACATTAAACTCTTTTCCTAAAAAGGTCAGTTTTACTAAAATTGCCCGCCCGTCTCTCACCGCAGATGGGAGTTTTACTTACTCAAACATGTTCTGAGGGCAGAAAGGAAAATGATTGGTTCACAGATTCAACCAATGAAATTGAAGCAGAGGCGAGGTCAGGAAATTTGAACGTGCGTGTGTGTGGAGGAGGGAATACATCAGACAGATACGTTACGCTTCGTGGGAGGCATTTATAACAAGGTAAGTGAATTTACCATGTATTTTAATGAAACAAAAAAAAACCCATCTCAAACCTTTAGTGAGATAATTAGCGAACAAAGATGCACAGAACAAATAGTATGCATTTTCATTAGACTGCTTCATCAGTCGATCGCACCAAAGCTGCTAATGAGGTAACTGGAGTAAAACATGCTTTTCCAATGCTACCGCGCTATCTGTGAAACCGATATGAGCGACAACATAACTATTTCAAATCTCCGTGACATTTCATCAGTCAGTTAACATTAGCATTAGTACTGCTCTCAGGGCAGAAGTACTCAATATTCATATTACTGTTCTTTTTACTGAACTATGCACTGTTCTCAGGGCAAGAGTACTCCATATTCATATTAGTGTTATTTTTACTGAACTATGCACTATTCTCAGGGCAGGAGTACTCAATATTCATATTACTGTTCTTTTACTGAACTATGCGCTGCTCTCAGGGCAGGAGTACTCAATAGGTCCCTATTACTGTTCTTTTTACTGAACTATGCGCTGCTCTCAGGGCAGGAGTACTCAATATTCATATTACTGTTCTTTTTACTGAACTATGTGCTGCTCTCAGGGCAGGAGTACTCAATATTCATATTACTGTTCCTTTTACTGAACTATGTGCTGCTCTCAGGGCAGGAGTACTCAATATTCATATTACTGTTATTTTTTCTGAACTATGCACTGCTCTCAGGGCAGGAGTACCAACAGGTCCGTATTACTATTATTTTTACTGGACTATGTGCTGCTCTCAGGGCAGGAGTACCAACAGGTCCGTATTACTATTATTTTTACTGGACTATGTGCTGCTCTCAGGGCAGGAGTACTCAATATTCATATTATTTTTTTACTGAACTATGCGCTGCTCTCGGGGCAGGAGTACTCAATATTAATATTACTGTTATTTTTACTGAACTATGCACTGCTCTCAGGGCAGGACTAACGTTACTCAATATTAATATTACTGTTATTTGTACTGAACTATGCACTCAATATTCATATTACTGTTATTTTTACAGAACTATGCGCTGCTCTCAGGGCAGAAGTACTCAATATTCATATTACTGTTATTTCTATTGAACTATGCCAGGAGTAACATTACTCATTATTCATATTACTGTCATTTTTACTGGACTATGTGCTGCTCTCAGGGCAGGAGTACTCAATATTCATATTACTGTTATTTTTTCTGAACTATGCACTGCTCTCAGGGCAGGAGTACTCAATATTCATATTATTTTTACTGAACTATGCGCTGCTCTCAGGGCAGGAATAACGTTACTCAATATTCATATTACTGTTATTTGTACTGAAATATGCGCTGCTCTCAGGCAGGCACGTGCAGAAGGTGGGGCTTTGGGGCTCGAGCCCTGCCCTTTTCAAAATTATTCAAAAGTGCCCTCTCAGACAAATAAAACAAGGTAAATAAAACAAAATGCATTTGAATTCTAATTAACATGACAATTTGAACAAAACAGTAACTAATCGCTCAAAAGTCGGAAAATTCCTGTTTATTTTCACATATCTGTCAATCTGAGGCGTTGCTATGGGTCTCGTGCATTTTGCTCGACTGATATTCCACAGTCTGTTCAGAAACCGAGGCTCTGGAGCCATGGTTCTTTCAGTGAGTGCCTATGGGTCGATGGAAGGAAAAAATAAACTAAACAGTATTTTACACATTTTTCATCAATAATCAAAGCTAGTGTGTCGATTTAATTAAAAATCCACATATTATATATTTCAGAATACTACATAATTCATCAATGCCCGTTTGTCGTATAATACACCAACCAATCATGATCTGGCACGAGAAGTTCAAATACCTGAAGTGGAGCGGTTATTTTCTGTTCTTTTTCATAAATTGGTTGAAAATTACATGGGACAGACTTATTTGTGGAGCAATCTGGATCCGTGGTTTGTCTCATTTTATAAATCACATTACATACAAATTACAAAATGTATGCTAAAAGCACTGCACAAAACCGTGCAGCGCTAAAACTCCAATAATGGTAATCAGTAGGCTATTTAATTCACTTATATTTATGTATGATATACACCGTTTACTATTTGATGAAACTATCATAGTTATTTAAGCCCAAGTGCCACCTACAGGCCTATCATGTGAAGTGTAGGCTGGCGAAATGGTGAGGTGAAAGGACTTTATTATATTACCATTTTTGATAATTATACAGCATTATGAAAGTGTCTTATGCTCATCAAGCCTGCATTTATTTGATCAAAAATACAGAAAAAAAAAACTGTAGCCTAATATTGTGAATGATTATTACAATTTAAAATAATGTTTTTCTATTTTAATATACATTTATACTATTTTAATAAAATCAAATTTATTTCTGTTATTCAAAGCTGAATTTTCAGCATCATTACTTCATTCTTCAATGCATGGTCCTTCAGAAATCATTCTAATACGCTGATTTATTATCAATGTTGGAAACAGTTGTGCTGCTTTTTTTTTTTTAATTTTTTTTATTGGAATCTGTGATACTTTTTTGGGGTTCATTGATAAATAAAAAGTTTAAAAGAACAGCATTTATTCAAAATAGAGATTTTTTTTCTAACAATGTCAATCTTTATCACCGTTTCTACCAATTTAACAAATCCTTGCTGAGTAAAAACTAATTTCTTAAAAAAAAATAATAATAATACTGACCTTTACTGAGCTATATTGTTACAAAAGTTATATTTTAAATAAATGCTGTTCTTATTAAATTTTTTATTCGTCAAAGAATCCTGAAAAAAGTATCACCGGATTTCAACATTGCTAATAAATCAGCATTGCATAAAATGCATTAAGTAAATAAGTAAAATTTTGATCAAATAAATGCAGGCTTGTTGACTATAAGTGACTTCTTGCAAAAATATAAAATAGTAATGTATCCAATCTTTTGACCTATAATTATTTTTTTCTTCATATTGCCTATTTTGCATTTGAGCCCCTGCCCCTGAGGAACTCTCTGCACGTCCCTGCTCTCAGGGCAGGAGTACTCAATATTCATATTACTGTTCTTTTTACTGAACTATGTGCTGCTCTCAGCGCAGAAGTACTCAATAGGTCCGTATTACTATTATTTTTACTGAACTATGTGCTGCTCTCAGGGCAGGAGTACTCAATAGGTCCGTATTACTATTATTTTTATTGAACTATGTGCTGCTCTCAGGGCAGGAGTACTCAATAGGTCCGTATTACTATTATATTTACTGAACTATGTGCTGCTCTCAGGGCAGGAGTACTCAATAGGTTCATATCACTGTTATTTTTAGTGTACTATTCGCTACATTTATCAAAGTATTTCTGTATGACTATACTTTGCTTGGGCATTTAAGAATGATCTTAACTACATTTCAGATGCTGTGCAATAAGATTGGTCTGCTGGTTAGTCAGGTTATGCCACCCTGTCGCACAAAGTTACATGACTTTTTTGATGTGCATAGAGGAATTTATTTGCACATTATTTGCATTTACTCTTAATCACACAAGCCAAAAACCACCTCAAGCATTTTGTTTTATTTATTTATTTTTTCCTGGAGCCTCCCCAGTCGACAGCATTGCACATTTTGAAAGTTTTCCTTATTCCTTAGATTACCTTGAGAGACTCTAGGAACAATTTTAAAACCCTTGGTTTAAACTAATCCTGTTCCTAGAGATCTACCTTCCTGCAAAGTTCAGCTTCAGCCATATGCCCTAAACACACTGCACGATTTTCGGCTGTCCCAGGCGAAAGATTGGCATCGTGAAACAATTGTGGCCAATCAGAAATCACCACGATTGCTTCACGAAGGCGGTCTTTCGTCTGGGACAGCCTAAAATCGTGCAGTGTGTTTCAGGCTTTAATCAAACAAACAAGAATCAGCTAATTAAGCTCTTCAAGAGCACTTTACAGACAGGTGTTTGATCAGGATTGGAGCTGAACTCTGCAGGAAGGTAGATCTCCAGGAACAGGACTGGGCACTCCTGGTTTAAACTGTATGTCGCTGAAAATACAGTAGTCTAAGAAAAAATGATTATAACTGATTTGTTGAATATAACTTGCCAGCAAATAATAATAATAATAATAATAATAATAATGCTCTGTACCCATACTTTTATTTATTTATATATATATTTCGGGACAGAAAGACCAGAATTGGGAAGAAAAAAAAATATCTGGGCCATATTCCCTTTGTATCAGCAGCTTCCTGATGAGGTAAATTTAAAAAAAAGAAAAATAATTGGTTTCTATTACAATTCATATTTGTACAACTTTATTGACTTTTGCTAGGGTACTTTTTCCATGTTATAAGCTCTATGTTTTCTAGTAGTATTTCTTAGTTCTACCATACTACTCTCTATACATCTACTATTGCAATGAAGTGCAGATGGTTTACCAAAAACTAAAGTGTACTGTATATTTGTTATCTTTATTCAATATGCACTGGTAACTACACACATATAAGGTATCTGTTTTCTGTATATTATTCATAATTGTTTCTGTCTATAGTCCTGGAGAACTCACAAATGCACTGTAGATTCAACTACATTTTTTATTAATTTACATTTTCACATGCTTATAATGACAACAAACCTGTCATTGACTGTGATTGTTTCATGTAGTTTATTCTTCTCTTTGCAGAATAACATTCTTGAAAAAGCAGAAGCCATCATTGGTCCATACTTGGAGTAAGGGAATCTCTGGACTTTCTTTGTAAATTCCTCTAGATTTAGTTGAGAATCTTGTTGATATTTGAAGTGCCCATATTATTTTTTCCCCCAAATATTACTTTTCATGCATTGTAAAATAGCTGTTTGTAAATGTAAAAGGTCTGCAAAAGTTTAAAGATCAAATTTCATGACAAATAAAGTTTTGTCTCCTAAAAGTAAGAATTGATTCTGAACTGCTGTGCTGAAGTGAGTGTCAGAAACTCCAGTCTCACTTCCTGTTAGCAATTACCTGTTAGGTTTGTCTGCATAATGCCAGCCTATGGACTTCATCGGCTGTCCCTCAAACGTCTACTCTAATTTGCCCTCAATCACTGTAGTTGTAGCTGAGGCCAGAGTACAGTAGGCTCTAGGAATGGCAGTGTTTAAGGATGTATTACGTGTCATTTAAGAAATTGTCACATTTGAGGAAGTTGAAAATCTGATTTTTATCTTTGATCTTATGATTTTACTAGTAATTATGTTTGTTTACATTGCTACATTTCAGATGCTGTGAAGTGAGCTGGTCAGTAATGTAATGTTCCTGGTATGCAAGTTTGCTCCACAAAATAAAGTGGTCCAGGAAATATATGAAAATGAGGATGTTCATGATTCAATATCCTAAACTAAACCCTTCAGGTAAAATACATTTGTTTTAATTTTTTTTAATTAAATTCTTATTTTTTCATGACTATCAGTGTAAATTGAAACCAGATTCTTTATGCATTTCAAATGCAGGAAGACGTTGCAAACACATATGGCCTGGTTTAACACTAGAACTGCCATGACGGTCAAAATGACCGTTTTGAAATGTATATGTACAATAACTTTGTTGAATAAAAAAATACAATCTTGCTGGTTTGTGACTTTTCCTAAAAGTGTTTCTATTTTTACTTACAATAGATTTTATATAAATTACATAAAAGGCAAAAAAAAATATGAGCATTTCTACCTATTAAAGCCATAACGGTCATATTGACCGCTTTAAATCTCGCGCGATTCTATTGTTCTTTCCCGCGGTTTATTGTCTCTGTCAGCATCTCCAGTACTATTAGCATATGCTCATTTGATTATAAATACAAATTCTTGGACTACAAATTATTATTGCCTTTTAAAAAATGGCAGCATCGCAGTTGACACAAGGTCCCAACCAAAAGCACAATCAACCCCCGCAACTGACACCAAAACGGAGACAGTGCCAGGTGCGGAGAATCTGCAAACAAAATAAAACGCGACACCTGTTGCAAATGCCACAAACCCGTGTGTGGAAATTGTGCGAGAAGAACAGAAGTAACTTGTGTTGACTGTGAATCTTAAATAGCCGAGCATGATATAGATATATTTATTTAATATAAAATTTGTAGCGTAATTGTTTTATGGTTCCAAACTTCGTTCGTGACTCTTTTTAACTTTAGAGCTGCTTGTTTCCAGCTTATGTTCTGTGTTATAATGTATCATAAATGTTGTAAAAAAATCATAATCAAATGGATCATTTTAAATGTTATTTTGTTGTTCTGAGTTATGTAAAATAAATACAGAGAAATACTGAATATGCAATAATTACATTTTACTATGAAATGATGCGAATATTTCTAAATTTATAATTATCATTTTTAACTAAATAAAAAGTCTACATGTTGGTGTTATTTGTTTTTTTTAACGATATCCTAACACAGTTAATACATTAATCTCTCATTTGGGCAATTTATTTAGAGATTATAGAGTTTATAATATAGCGGTCAAAATGACCGCTCACGGCTGTTCTAGTAGTTTTGGAATTCTGGCGCTTCTAGTGTTAAAGGGAGCACATTCAAACTACAGCAGTTTAATGATACACCTGCTATAACTTTTTGTTGTGAAATGTTCCTGTGGATTATACATGCATTTAATTCTCTGGATTTGTTTGTAATTGTATAAAAATGGAAAGAAGTCATAATTATACTTGATTATTTTATTGTAATATTGGACCTGTAAACTGATTATTTTCAATCAAAATTTCTTTCATTTTGTTCTTACACAAACAATTGAATTGACATTGAATTAAACAACATTAACAGCACGGAGAAGAAGAAAAAACTAACTATTTTGGCTATTTTTTACATTACAAGCGCAACTGCAATAGACTATGAGAACATTAAGTGGTTGCACATACACTGTAAAAAATAAAAAGTTGAGTTAACTTAAAAAAATTAAGCAACCAGCTGCAAAGCTTTTTTGAGTTTACTGAACTTCAGGCCTACACTGTTAAAAAAAAAAGAAAGTTGAGCCAACTTAAATTTTTAAGGCAACAAACTTAAAATGCCTTAAAATGTCAAGTTATGTGGACTTAAATTGTGAAGTTGTCTTAACTGACAATAAAGTTGACAGGACTTACAAAAACAAGTGCAATAAACATAATTTACATTTTGTGAACTTAAATTGTGAAGTTGTCTTAACTAAGAATAAAGCTGAATAGACTAAAGTGCAATGAACAATATCACTTTAAAAATTTAAAATGACAAGTTCACTGTAAAACCCGACTAGTCACGTTAACTCAAATCGTTTGAGTAAACCAATTCCCTTTGGCTTAAACCATGTAAGTTTTAAAACTTGCAGTTAAGTAATTAAGTGATTAATTAAGTGCTGATTGAGCATTAGTGATGAACACCTGCTGTTAACAAACACAATCACTGACAGAAAGAGAAACACAACAACTGACTTTAGACACATGCTTAGATGAAATCAACTGAAATAAAATACATTAATCTCTCAAGATCTGATTAAACAACCCACAAACAGCATCACCAGCTCAATTATTAATAACCAGACTGACTTTATTTCTGTCAGACATCTACAGAAGATCTTATTGAGAATTAACTAAGGTTTAGATGTTGATTTATCGTTTCATTTGAAGTAACCATGTTAGAGATCAGTGTCTGCTTTAGTTGGGCTCTTGACCCTTGACTTCTGTGTTAACTGTTTTTTTTCCCCTGGCTGTTGTAACCATGTGTTCTTCCAAAATATTAGTTACAAATCAAAAGCCTAGAGAAAATAATTAGTAGTTGGTTGTTATTTGTTTATAATGGCGATCATTTGTTAGTGAACTGATCTCATCTTAGCGTTAACATGGACGTATTGTGTGTCTAATCTCTGACTCAATGGATGTTGTATTGATTATAGTAAAAGTGATTCTAAGAGCCACTGTTTCTGCGACAGTCAGTTGATATAAAGGACTTTCCAAGCAGTTTGTCCACAAAAAAAAAAAATTAATAGTCACCATTGTTGAGGTTCACAAGCTGATTCTTGATGTCTGTGTGAGTCTAATTGCTCCCATAGATTAAAACTTTTTTTTGTGTGGACAAACTGATTGGAAAGTCCTTTATATCAACTGACTGTCGCAGAACCAGTGGCTCTTAGAATCACTTTTACTATAATCAATACAACATCCATTGAGTCAGAGATTAGACACACAACATGTCCATGTTTACGCTAAAATGAGATCAGTTCACTAACAAATGATCGTCATTATAAACAAATAACAACCAACTACTGATTATTTTCTCTAGGCTTTTGATTTGTAACTAATATGTTGGTAGAACACATGGTTATAACAGCCAGGGGAAAAAAAACAGTTAACACAGAAGTCAAGGGTCAAGAGCCCAACTAAAGCAGACACTGATCTCTAACATGGTTACTTCAAATGAAACGATAAATCAACATCTAAACCTTAGTTAATTCTCAATAAGATCTTCTGTAGATGTCTGACAGAAATAAAGTCAGTCTGGTTATTAATAATTGGAGCTGGTGATGCTGTTTGTGGGGTTGTTTAATCAGATCTTGAGAGATTTAATGTATTTTATTTCAGTTGATTTCATCTAAGCATGTGTCTAAAGTCAGTTGTTGTGTTTCTCTTTCTGTCAGTGATTGTGTTTGTTAACAGCAGGTGTTCATCACTAATGCTCAATCAGCACTTAATTAATCACTTAATTACTTAACTGCAAGTTTTAAAACTTACATGGTTTAAGCCAAAGGGAATTGGTCTACCCAAACGGTTTGAGATAACGTGACGAGTCGGGTTTTACAGTGAACTTGTCATTTTAAATTTTTAAAGTGATATTGTTCATTGCATTTTAGTCTATTCAGCTTTATTCTTAGTTAAGACAACTTCACAATTTAAGTTCACAAAACTTGACATTTTAAGGCAGCACGAACACTTACTTTTTTAAGTTGAAACAACAACACATTTTTTTACAGTGTTGAGCGAACTTACAAAAACATTTTTTACCAGCTTCAGCAGATTTTTGAGTTTGCTCAACTTGTTTTTTGTGGGAGATTCTCACATTTCTGTTGTATGAACTTAAAACAACAAGTTGAGAAAACTCAAAAATCTGCTGAAGTTTGTTGCCTTAAAATTTTAAGTTGGCTCAACTTTTTTTTTTTTTTTACAGCACTGTAAGCCTATAGGCCTGAAGGTCAGTAAACTCAAAAAAGCTTTGCAGCTGGTTGCTTTATTTTTTTAAGTTAACTCAACTTTTATTTTTTACAGTGTACTGTAGATTGACACTGGGATCTTTTGCAATCACATTTAACACAAGTCAACTCACAAAAATAACACAAGTCAACTCTGTGACAGAAGACCTATCAGATGGTAATTGTTTCTCATGTGAACATATGTAAAAATGTATTTACTCATGGATTTGATGCTTTTTTCACAGTGGAGAAGCAAGATGTGTGATCATATGAACCTAGAAATGCACTGCTGACATGGCCAATCGCATGGTTGTCTGCTATAAATAAATAAAATGGCATATGCTTGGAATAATAAATCAATTTAAATGTAATATACTATTCATTATTTATTTAAATCTCTGGTTTAAAAATAGGAAAATAGACCCACTATAGTTTAAATAGTTTTCTTAAATTTTATCTCTCAAAATGATGGGTGTCATTAAAAATGTGGAGATTAGCAGAAATGCGTTGCAACCTCTTATTTACATGAGGTAAACAAAGCTGCTTGGTTTACATTTTTATGTATGTACTTGTAGGGCTATACATATTTTAAAGTTGTATTGTATACCTGTTACTGCCATAATAATGACCCATTTCAAATGTTTACATGCATTCTGGTCTTTTTGTTCTTAACAGCACTCAATTGTTGTGGTGGAGCAGTTATGAAATATTGTTCTTGTAAATAACTTTAAATATCATGTTAAACGGTGGTCAAAAAGGATTTAAACAGTTAGTTTTGAATCTATTTCTTCTTCTCAGAGATGTGGATTCGGACAGCAATTAAATTACCACATGACTTTATTAATTCGGCCAGGGATTTTTACAGGGATGGTGGGAGAAAAACACTGACATTCTGGATTCGGATGGCAATAAAATCACAGACTAACCCCTGTAAATGCTGAAAATCGCTTACGTCCCCATGAGAACCAATTACCATCCAAATCTGGCTATTATGTGCTTTTATCAGGTGGAACCAAACATACACCATTTTTCATACATCTCCATTTTTGCACCATTTTGGACTCGGCAGCATCAGATGCCTCTTCAGTGGTTGCTCCTTTGATTTGTCGAATTTCTGCCAGCTCGTCCAGGTAACTGAAGAATAAAATAAAAGATCAATCAATAATACAGTAATTGTTTACTGATTTATAAATGTAATGATTTAAAAAAATAAAAATGAATTGAATACCCTTAAAAATATGCATACATTTACTAGACTAAAACTAGTAAAAATAAACAGGAAGGTTATGCCAAAATATCAATACTATATTAAAAAAATGAATTATATACTGTATATATATATATATATATATATATATATATATATATATATATATCTACGCAGTGTAGAATACAATGTATATTATGGGACAACTTGCTTCAGTTTTACAACAGTCAAGAATGGCCAGGGAGCTAACAGCCATGTTTACTGAATGTTATTCATGCTTGATATAATGTGTTGTTTAAAAGAATGAACAATGGTTAGATCATAGAGGATAGCACATAGTATACTAAAAATAACAGTAACACTGACCTATTGAGTACTCCTGCCCTGAGAGCAGCGCATAGTTCAGAGAAAATAACAATAATATGAATATTGAGTACTCCTGCCCTTAGAGCAGCGCATATTACACTAAAAATAACAGTAATAGGGACCTATTGAGTACTCCTGCCCTGAGAGCAGCACATAGTTCAGTTAAAAGAACAGTAATATGAATATTGAGTACTCCTGCCCTGAGAGCAGCACATAGTTCAGTAAAAATAATATGAATGTTGAATACTCCTGCCCTGAGAGCAGCACATAGTTCAGTAAAAATAACAGTAATAGGGACCTATTGAGTACTCCTGCCCTGAGAGCAGCACATAGTTCAGTAAAAATAATATGAATATTGAGTACTCCTGCCCTGAGAGCAGCACATAGTTCAGTAAAAATAATATGAATGTTGAATACTCCTGCCCTGAGAGCAGCACATAGTTCAGTAAAAATAACAGTAATAGGGACCTATTGAGTACTCCTGCCCTGAGAGCAGCACATAGTTCAGTAAAAATAATATGAATGTTGAATACTCCTGCCCTGAGAGCAGCACATAGTTCAGTAAAAATAATATGAATGTTGAATACTCCTGCCCTGAGAGCAGCACATAGTTCAGTAAAAAGAACAGTAATAGGGACCTATTGAGTACTCCTGCCCTGAGAGCAGCACATAGTTCAGTAATAATAATATGAATATTGAATACTCCTGCCCTGAGAGCAGCACATAGTTCAGTAAAAAAAAATTTGAATATTAAGTACTCCTGCCCTGAGAGCAGCACATAGTTCAGTAAAAATAACAGTAATAGGGACCTATTGAGTACTCCTGCCCCGAGAGCAACGCATAGTTCAGTAAAAAGAACAGTAATAGGGACCTATTGAGTACTCCTGCCCTGAGAGCAGCACATAGTTCAGTAAAAAATAATATGAATATTGAGTACTCCTGCCCTGAGAGCAGCACATAGTTCAGTAAAAATAATATGAATGTTGAATACTCCTGCCCTGAGAGCAGCACATAGTTCAGTAAAAATAACAGTAATAGGGACCTATTGAGTACTCCTGCCCTGAGAGCAGCACATAGTTCAGTAAAAATAATATGAATATTAAGTACTCCTGCCCTGAGAGCAGCACATAGTTCAGTAAAAAGAACAGTAATAGGGACCTATTGAGTACTCCTGCCCCGAGAGCAACGCATAGTTCAGTATAAAGAACAGTAATAGGGACCTATTGAGTACTCCTGCCCTGAGAGCAGCACATAGTTCAGTAAAAATAATATGAATATTGAATACTCCTGCCCTGAGAGCAGCACATAGTTCAGTAAAAAGAACAGTAATAGGGACCTATTGAGTACTCCTGCCCTGAGAGCAACGCATAGTTCAGTAAAAAGAACAGTAATAGGGACCTATTGAGTACTCCTGCCCTGAGAGCAACGCATAGTTCAGTAAAAAGAACAGTAATAGGGACCTATTGAGTACTCCTGCCCTGAGAGCAGCACATAGTTCAGTAATAATAATATGAATATTGAATACTCCTGCCCTGAGAGCAGCACATAGTTCAGTAAAAAATAATATGAATATTAAGTACTCCTGCCCTGAGAGCAGCACATAGTTCAGTAAAAATAACAGTAATAGGGACCTATTGAGTACTCCTGCCCCGAGAGCAACGCATAGTTCAGTAAAAAGAACAGTAATAGGGACCTATTGAGTACTCCTGCCCTGAGAGCAGCACATAGTTCAGTAATAATAATATGAATGTTGAATACTCCTGCCCTGAGAGCAGCACATAGTTCAGTAAAAAATAATATTAATATTAAGCACTCCTGCCCTGAGAGCAGCACATAGTTCAGTAAAAAATAATATGAATGTTGAATACTCCTGCCCTGAGAGCAGCACATAGTTCAGTAAAAAGAACAGTAATAGGGACCTATTGAGTACTCCTGCCCCGAGAGCAACGCATAGTTCAGTAAAAAGAACAGTAATAGGGACCTATTGAGTACTCCTGCCCTGAGAGCAGCACATAGTTCAGTAATAATAATATGAATATTGAATACTCCTGCCCTGAGAGCAGCACATAGTTCAGTAAAAATAACAGTGATATTAATACTGAGTACTCCTGCCCCAAGAGCAGCGCATAGTTCAGTAAAAAGAACAGTAATCAACCTGATCTCACAGAATTCCGTATAATGTTCACGGACTTAATTAACCCCGAATCTGTGGTGGCATCATGGAATCGCCGAAAATTCCGTGATGGGCTCACAGAAGGCATCAGCCGTGGTCCATGCACGGATTCACTGGTTCAACACCAGCGCTGCATCGGACCACGTAAAAAGAGTGACTCCGATGCAGTTATACTTTCACTGGAGTACCTGACCCCACCCCTACCCTAAACCTATCCAGTTCTGAACAATAATGATGACGATAAATTTCCCAGTATCGCGTCGGCATATTGATTCTAAGGGTTTCCGTGCGTGAAGCACGGCTAATGCCTGTCACTGACTTACATTGGTATCACTTCTGTGAGCCCATCACGGAATTTTCGGCGATTCCGTGATGCCACCACAGATTCGGAGGTTAATTAAGTCCGTGAACATTACACGGAATTCTGTGAGATCATGTTGACAGTAATATGAACATTGAGTACTCCTGCCCTGAGAACAGTGCATAGTTGAGTAAAAATAACACTAATATGAACATTGAGTACTCCTGCCCTGAGAGCAGCACATAGTTCAGTAAAAATAATATGAATATTAAGTACTCCTGCCCTGAGAGCAGCACATAGTTCGGTAAAAATAACAGTGATATTAATACTGAGTACTCCTGCCCTGAGAGCAGCACATAGTTCAGTAAAAATAACAGGAATATGAATATTAAGTACTCCTGCCCTGAGAGCAGCACATAGTTCAGTAAAAATAACAGTAATAGGGACCTATTGAGTACTCCTGCCCCAAGAGCAGCACATAGTTCAGTAAAAATAACAGGAATATGAATATTAAGTACTCCTGCCCTGAGAGCAGCACATAGTTCAGTAAAAGAACAGTAATAGGGACCTATTGAGTACTTCTGCCCCAAGAGCAGCGCATAGTTCAGTAAAAAGAACAGTAATAGGGACCTATTGAGTACTCCTGCCCCGAGAGCAGCACATAGTTCAGTAAAAAGAACAGTAATAGGGACCTATTGAGTACTTCTGCCACAAGAGCAGCGCATAGTTCAGTAAAAAGAACAGTAATAGGGACCTATTGAATACTCCTGCCCCAAGAGTAGCGCATAGTTCAGTAAAAAGAACAGTAATATGAATATTGAGTACTCCTGCCCCAAGAGCAGCACATAGTTCAGTAATAATAATATGAATATTGAGTACTCCTGCCCTGAGAGCAGCACATAGTTCAGTAATAATAATATGAATATTGAGTACTCCTGCCCTGAGAGCAGCACATAGTTCAGTAAAAATAACGGTAATATGAATATTAAGTACTCCTGCCCTGAGAGCATCACATAGTTCAGTAAAAAGAACAGTAATAGGGACCTACTGAGTACTCCTGCCCCGAGAGCAGCGCATAGTTCAGTAGTAATAATATGAATATTGAGTACTCCTGCCCTGAGAGCAGCACATAGTTCAGTAATAATAATATGAATATTGAGTACTTCTGCCCTGAGAGCAGCACATAGTTCAGTAAAAATAACAGTGATATTAATACTGAGTACTCCTGCCCCAAGAGCAGCACATAGTTCAGTAAAAAGAACAGTAATAGGGACCTACTGAGTACTCCTGCCCCGAGAGCAGCGCATAGTTCAGTAAAAAGAACAGTAATAGGGACCTATTGAGTACTCCTGCCCCAAGAGCAGCGCATAGTTCAGTAAAAAGAACAGTAATAGGGACCTATTGAGTACTTCTGCCACAAGAGCAGCACATAGTTCAGTAAAAAGAACAGTAATAGGGACCTATTGAATACTCCTGCCCCAAGAGCAGCGCATAGTTCAGTAAAAAGAACAGTAATAGGGACCTATTGAGTACTCCTGCCCCGAGAGCAGCGCATAGTTCAGTAGTAATAATATGAATATTGAGTACTCCTGCCCTGAGAGCAGCACATAGTTCAGTAATAATAATATGAATATTGAGTACTTCTGCCCTGAGAGCAGCACATAGTTCAGTAAAAATAACAGTGATATTAATACTGAGTACTCCTGCCCCAAGAGCA
The DNA here is from genome assembly GCF_012432095.1 of Onychostoma macrolepis. Taxonomy (NCBI): domain Eukaryota; kingdom Metazoa; phylum Chordata; class Actinopteri; order Cypriniformes; family Cyprinidae; genus Onychostoma; species Onychostoma macrolepis. Next base: position 8,303,862 of record NC_081155.1, read on the forward strand.
GCGCATAGTTCAGTAAAAAGAACAGTAATATGAATATTGAGTACTCCTGCCCTGAGAACAATGCATAGTTCAGTAAAAAGAACAGTAATATGAATATTGAGTACTTCTGCCCTGAGAGACTTGAGTAAAGTTGGTTTCATATTCGCACATTCTTCGCACAACATTTTTTTTCTAGTAAAGTGTTTATTAAAAGTACATATTTATATCAAATCTATAGTTTTGTTCTCTATTGTTTATAAAACCTATTCAGCTCGGGATGCACAAATACACTAATGAAAATAAATTTATTGCAAAGTTCTTCAACAGGGAGTTTTGTTTTATATATATTGTATAACAAAACGGAGTGTCTATTCACACTAAGTGCAAATATCCTGTCTTATTGGCAGAAGCTATTTACACTAAATCTGCCCACCAAGGTGTGATTGGGATAGTCAATACTATAAAAGACGTGTATAAGAGTGTGTCTCCAGTGGCGTATGTCATAAAATGCATTCTTTTTAACGTGATCGACCCGAGTTCGAGACCGCATTTTGCCAAATTTTTTTCTCCCTTTTCAAATCTCATATCGCATCGGAAAGGCATTTAGCTTCAATAAAAATGAAGGAAATAATCAAAAAGTTGAAAATAAAGTATTGGTTAGGGTAGGTGTAGGGAGGGCTTTATTATCCCAATGAGGTTGCATCCATTTAATAATTTAAATTAGAATTATAATTTACACTCAATACGTTATTGCATATTGTTTTATAATGTACTACAATACTGAAGTGCAGATAATTGCCACTATTTGCAATAAGTAGTATAAATAGCAGAAAATCCTGCTACTTTAACATAGTGTAAATAGCATATCATTAACATATACTGCTATTTTCACTTAGTGTAAATAGAATTCATTGCACTTGGCAACAGCCATATCTATATATATATATATATATATATATGTGTGTGTGTGTGTGTGTGTGTGTGTATACAGTGCCTTGTGAAAGAATTCAAACCCCTTCATTTTTTTCACTTTTTGTTTTGTTATAGCCTTATGTTAAACTGCTTTAAATGACTTTTTTCCGCACATCAATCTACACTATATACACCATTACGACAAAGTAAATAACCGGTTTTAACATCTTTGCAAATTTATTAAAGATAAAAAACTGAAATGATTCCATTGCATATGTATTCATACCCTTATCTGGGACAGTTGAAATTTAGCTTAGGAGTATTCATTTTGCTTGTAAATGTTACCACACTTTGAGTGAAGTTAACCTGTGGCAAATTCAATTGAATGGGAATGATTTGGAGAGGCATACATGTCTTAATAAAAGGTCTAACAGCTGAGAATGCATATTAGAGCAAAGACCAAGCCCTGAAGTAAAAAAAAACTAAAACTAAAAATGCCTGTATAGCTCAGAGACAGGATTGCATCAAACCACACATCTGGAGAAGAGTTCAGAAAAAAAATTCTGCTGCATTGAAGTTTCACAGAAGTGTGTAGCCTTCATTATCCATAATGGAAGACATTTGGAACAACCAGGACTCTTCCTAGAACTGGCCTCCTGGCCAAACTGAGCAACTGATGGAGAAGGGCTTTGGTTAGAGTGGTGATCAACAACCTGACTGCAACACCCCACCGATCTGGGCTTTATGGCAGTGTGGCCAGACTCAATCCTCTCCTCAGTGAAGACACATGAAAACACACTTGGAATTTGCAAAAAAACACCTAAAGGACCCTCAGACTGTGAGGAACAAGATTCTCTGGTCTGATTAACCTGAATTCCAAGCATCATGTTTGAAGGAAACCAGCTATGATCATCACCTGCAGAGTACCATGCCAAAAGTAAAGTGTGCTGGTAGCAGTCTCATGCTGTGGAGCTGTTCTTCAGCGGCATGGACTGAGGGACTCGTCAGAGAAGAAAAAAAGCTCAATGCAGCAAAATATTGAGATAACCTTAATGAAAACCCAGTCCAGAGCATTCACAACCTCAGACTGGGCAGAAGGTTCACCTTCCAACAGGACAATGACCCTAAGCACAGCAAGAGTGGCTTATAGACAGCTCTGTGAATGTCCATTGAGTGGCCCAACCAAAGCCTGGGCTTGAACCCAGTCAAATATTTCTGGAGAAACCTGAAAATGTCCATCTGCCCTAACATAACATTAACATAAGGTTGCAACATAAAATGTGACAAAACAAAAAAAAATGAAGGGGTTTGAATACTTTCGCAAGGCACTGTATGACATAACAGAAGGGTGAATCTGAATGTGTTTGAAATTTTAGTAATTGATTAAACTGATCTACAACAGCTGCAGAAGTGACAGATGTGGAAACCCAGTATGGCACTAAAGGTTCTAAGGATCCTCAAATGCAAACTGTTCATTTATTCATTTATAATCATTTATTCATATAATCATTAGTCATTACACATTTATATAATTTATCATTTGATTATTTTTATCATTTATCATTTAAATCATTAAGTATTTTAACATTTATTCATTTATTATGCTTCTATAGTTCATATTTATTTATTTTTTTCTTGCTTATGCAATTCCATTATTGTTCAATTTTAGGATTGTGGGGTTTAATGAACAGTTTTGTCTGTATGAATAAGAGATAGCAGGGAATGCTTATGGAAACTCAAGGTTAATGGGATGTTGTTGTGAATCAGTTTGGTATAATACTACTTGTTGAATTTGTGCTCATCAGACAAAGTCTGAGCATTGAGACAAACGCAACTAAGATTGTTCAATAAACTCTGTTACTTTTTACCATCATCACTTCGTCTCCTGCTTCTGCTCTTCTCTGGCATTCCTTGGTCAAATTCTTGACTGACAGAAGACTGTTAACAGTCGTTTTGGGTATTTTTGGGTACCAGACAAGACTTGCTGTAAACAGGGTTTGGGTATCGACAGCTCTGCCGACTAGTTGTTCTGTTACCGGACAAACTGTTATTTTCTGATGGGATCTGGCATCTGGCATCTAGGGCTAGATCTTAATTGTCAAGGTGTGGGTACTCAATCTAGCAACACAGATATTTTGGAAAGAGAGACAGACTCTGACTCAAAACCTATATACCAGGAGCCGGACATTGACTAAATGTTTGGAGATGATGTTTAGAAGTGAAATAAATAAATAACCCTATGTCGAAAAAAATGTGAGATAAGATTAGGCCACAAGAAGGGTCCTCAAAATCAAGACAACCTTGGACAGACCATGTGTCTGACCGCTTTAAAAAAGAAAAAGAAAATCTATGTTGTACTCTCTCATTTAAATATCAACATGTCAAGGCTCCCTGGACCAGAAAAAAATCTTCCATATTTACAAATGAAAGCAGTGTGCACATTCCCCTTTTGCCCAGCCAAATACTATTGGGTCATTCCGTGTCAAATCAACCAAATTTCAAAATGGCAATTTTCAGCTGAGATTCAGAGCCAAATTACAGGGGTAAAAATGGCTTCAGAAAAATGGCAGCATCATAATGTAATTTTTACACAGAGATTGGTAGGTCTGTTAGTAAAATATGTTGACTTTAGCAATTTTTGTTGAATTATGTGAATTATTAAGTTTCTCCAAAGTCTGCAAGCCTGTAACTCAAAGTAGAAAGATGTCTTAATGCCCTTTTAGATATTGGGATTTAACAAATGTTCCTTTTGGCATCTTCATTTTTAAGGCCTTATATGGTTCGGTTCCAGAGATATTGGAATTTAAATATGGCTCCAAGAGTAAATTGTTAAAATGTACATATTTCCAATGGTAAAAAAAACAACAAATGTGGGTCAATTTGCAAAAATACGATGATACTTTTCTTTGTAAAGAGGAATGTCTGAAGAACAAATAATGTTGAAACTAGAGATGTATCTTGTTTACTTCTGTCAAAGCAACTGCATTGAACATACCTGTCCGAGTGCCATGAATATTCTTTTTCTAAAGTTTGCATGCCTGTAACTCAAGAAGTATTAAAGATATCGCAATATGATTTTAGATTCTAGTTCCTAATAAACTTTTCTTTTGGAATCTTCATTTTCAAGGCCCTACATTGTTCAGTCCCAGAGATATGGGGACCTCAATGAGGCTCCATTTTCAGATTGTTAAATATTACCTATTTTAGTGGATGAAAAGCAGATGTTGGTCACTTTGTATACAGCTGATACTTATTGTATTTAAAGCAGAATATCTGAAGAATAAGTAATGTTACTAGGCATACTAGGAATGCATCTTGCTTTCCTCTATCAAAACAATATGCACAGAACATACCTGTTGGAGTGTTAAAAATGCACTGAAATTGGAGTTGAGGGACATTATCTTTCTCTCAGTAGTCTATTCATAAGATTTGAATCAGTTTCAGGGATATTTGGAAGAAGGGATTTTGTTCATTTTAACAGCTTCTGAAGCTAACAAAGAGTTCAACATGTTTGAATCAAATCCCACACCTCATAGGGAAAAGTGGTTGCTTTTACCACACATTGCATTCACATCAATAAACCAAGATTTGCCTAACCTGGATTAATTATTAGAATTTATTTTTCTTTTTTATTGTTATATAATTTGTGCATAGTTATAGTGCTAAAGGGGATCCTGTGTAATCTTATTGTACATTTCACACTGTTCATACTTTATCTAGAGTTAACAATTAATCCTGATCATGTCACACTGCACATTCCTAAACACTAGGTTACTGTTATTATTTGCATTGTCAGCAATGATGACTAGATAAACACAAAACCACATTTGGTGTGAAAATGGGTAAGACACAACAATTTGGACCCAATATGTAAAAGGAAATCAAGATATCTTTATACTTCTTGAGTTACAGGCATGCAAACTTTGGAGAAAAAAACTTGAAAAGTGCTGTTTCCCCAGTTTTGAATGGTCACCATTGGCACATAATGCAAAAAAGATTGCTAAAGTGAACAGATTTTACTAACATGCCTACCAATCTCTGTGTAAAAATTACGTTATGATGCTGCCATTTTTCTGAAGCCATTTTTACCCCCTGTAATTTGGCTCTGAATCTCAGGTGAAAATGGCCATTTTGACCCCCTATACAAAATAGTGGATTACTTAGTAAATATTCATCCGTGACATTTAATATTTTGGCTTTCATCACTATACATGTCTGTCTTTCTTCAGAAAAAAATATTAGCAAAATCAAAAATTTGAACTGGGGACCTCTGGTTGAGTTGACACGTAATGACCCTGTTTCACAATCCAAAATAATCCTGCTGCACTGGGCCAAGATGTAAACATGTTAGTCCAACAAAATGTAAATATACAACACAAACTTTCAGAGAAAAAGGCTAGGCCAGTAACCAACCTAAAAAGAAGAAAAATAACAAAGACCCTAACGCATGAACCCAGTCAACATTTTTACAGCTCACTCAACACCAAACGAGCAACTCTTGGCTGGGAACATGACACAATGTCTCAATAAAAAAAGAGTTAAAAGTAATAGGCTCAGAAATGAGGAAAAGGGATTCCATTCACTCTGACATCATGATATAAATATAGTTAATGCAGACAATAATCAAGGAATGTGCCACAAAATACTTCAAAATACCAGGCTACATACAACTTTTCAGTATGAATCTGTTCATTGATCATTTGTACACAGAGTATGTCATCAGCATTCTCTTGCATCATTTGCAAAGTAGGTCTCCTGTGTCTTTCTATCTTGATGCCACGGGAGGAGTTGTGTCAAAAATACCAGAACAGCTGAAGCATTAATGAAATTATGACACTCATTTCCATACAGTTGAACTGATTTATTTGAACTTAAATTTAGTTAATTGTACTGATGAGTAAAAATCATGCTAATTTAATGAGATCACATCAGTTTCATTTCACATATTCTGTGAACGTTCTCAACACAATTCACTCATATAGATCCACCCAGTACTGTTGATGTTCAGACTGGTGCCCTTGAAGAGTTGTGAGTTTTCTGCATTTTTATAAAAATGGAGAAACCTGTTAGAATTGAATGTTTACTTATTTTAAACATATATATGTTTTTTAACCATTGTGGTGAAGAGTGGAGTTTGTGCTTAGATTATCAGTAGCTACTATAAGCACATAAGTGTTATATAATTGGGAAGAATAGAAATGCTGACCCTATAAGTCATGTGATTGGCTTTAAATTGATGTATTTTAATTATACTCATAAGAACAAACAGCCAACATAACACTTGCTCTCACATCAAACTTTTTTTTTAGCCTGCAAATGAGCTAAAAACAAACCAAAAAAGGTTGTCAACTCATTGAGTACAACAGTTTTGGCTCATGTAGCCATAGCCTAACCACAAGGCCTACACTTCACAATAATGGTAACCTCAAAAATCGGCATAAACAAAAACTCTTTTAAATGTCAAAAATAGCTGAACAACAAACTTTAAAAAGTCTTTCCCTTTACTAAAAAACACATTAAGCAGTACTCAATTTACAGATTTACACTCCTGATCTAGCCCTATGCAAAGCATGCTGGGAACTAGAAATCCACTTCCCAGTTTCAGGATTTACAGAAGTTTCTGTTATGTTGGTTTTGTAGTGTTACCGTTGTCGTGAAGAGTAGAGCCTGTGGTTAGGTTCAGGATGGACAGCAAATCTTTAAGATTGTGTGTGCTTCATGTTGTTTGAAAAATTTTTGATTATCACGTTAATAGTATATGCTGTTGATAATTAACAACAAAAACAAAAGATCATTGTGAACACAATGTTTATATAAACAAGCCACATATTTATGTTTAATCATTTAGCAAACACTTTTATCCAAAGCAACTTACAAGTGAGGACAGTAAAAGTAATCAAAACCAACAAAAGAGAAATAAAATGCAAGTGCTATGACAAGTCGTGGTTAGCCTAACGCAGTACACGTCAAGTCAAATCACCTTTATTTATATAGCGCTTTTAACAATACAGATTGTGTCAAAGCACTTAACAGTATCAAATTGGAGGACAGAGTGTCAGTAATGTATAATGATAAGATTAAATACTCAATTTTCAGTTAAAGGCATTTCATTACTGAATTCAGAGATGTCATTGTCTAGCTCAGTTTAGTTTAAATAGTGTCTATGCAATCAAATGGACGATAATCGCTGTAAATTAATACACATAACAAGGTGTGTGTTTTTTATATACATATATATATATATATATATATATATATATATATATAGATAGATAGATAGATAGATATAGATAGATTTGGAATAGAGTGTGTTAGAGTTAGAGGGTCAAATATAGATGGACGAGATGTGTTTTTAGCCGATTCTTGAAGATGGCTAAGGACTCAGCTGCTCAAATTGAGTTGGGCAGGTCATTCCACCAGGAGGGAACAGTTAATGTAAAAGTCTGTGAAAGTGATTTAGTGCCTCTTTGGGATGGCACAATAATGTGTCGTTCACTTGCAGAACGCAAGCTTCTAGAGAGTACGTAAGTCTGAAGTAGTGAATTTAGGTAAAGGGGTGCCGAGCCAGTGGTGGTTTTGTAGGCAAACATCAATGTCTTGAATTTTATGTGAACAGCTATTGGTAGCCAGTGCAAATTGATGAACAGAGGTGTGACATGCGTTCTTTTCGGCTCATTAAAAATTAATCTTGCTGCCATGTTCTGGATTAATTGTACAGGTTTAATAGAACTGTCTGGAAGACCTGCCAAGAGAGCATTGCAATAGTCCAGCCTGGACAGAACAAGAGCCTGAACAAGGAGTTGTGTTGCATGTTCCAAAAGAAAGAGCCTGATCTTGCTAATGTTGAATAAAGCAAATCTGCAGGACTGGGTAGTTTTAGCAATGTGGTCTGAGAAAGTGAGCTGATCATCAATCACAACTCCAAGGTTTCTGGCTGTTTTTGAAGGAGTGATGGTTGATGTGTCTAACTGGATGGTGAAATTGTGATGAAGTGGTTGGTTTGATGGAACCACAAGCTGTTCTGTCTTGGCAAGGTTGAGTTGAAGGTGATGGTCCTTCATCCAGCAAGAAATGTCTGTTAGACAAGCTGAGATGCAAGCAGCTATCATCAGATCATCAGGATGGAATGAGAGGTAGAGTTGAGTGTCATCAGCATAGCAGTGATATGAAAAGCCATGTTTCTGAATGACAAAATGTAGACAGTGATTCCATGTAGACAGAGAATAGAAGTGGTCCAAGAACTGAGCCCTGAGGCACCCCAGCAGCTAGATGTTGCGACTTGGACACCTCACCCCCCCAAGATACCTTGAAGGACCTGTCTGAGAGGTAATTGTCAAACCACTGGAGTGTGGTTCCTGAGATGCCCTTTGCCAATAGGGTTGACAGGAGGATCTGGTGGTTGACCATATCAAAAGAAGTGAACAGATCCAGCTAGTTAAGTAATGGAGATTTGGAAACCGCTCTTGCCAGTCTTAGGGCTTCAACAACTGAGAGCAAGGCAGTCTCGGTTTAATGTCCACTTCTGAAACCAGACTGGTTGCTGTCGAGGAGGTTGTTCTGTGTGAGAAAGGCAGAGACTTGGTTGAACACAACGCGTTCAAAAGTTTTTGCTATGAAAGGAAGAAGGGAAAAGAGTTCTTTAAAAGAGTTGGGTTAAGAGTGGGTTTCTTAAGTAGTGGGGTTATACGAGCCTGTCTAAATGCTGAGGGAAAAACAGCAGTGTGAATGAGATGAAATATGATGAGATGAAATAGAATCAAGTGGACAAGTAGTAGGATGATTTAGGAAGGATGAGTTTAGAGACTTCTGACTCAGAAAGTGGAGAGAAGGATGTGAAAGAGTGTATGTTTGTTGGTAAGATGTGTTTGACAGTTTGAGTAAGAGATGCTAACTGTTTAGAGCGAGGAAGCGAAGATGAAAGTAAAACAGAGAGCCTGGAGGGTGAATGTGAGCCTAGTTTACATCGAAAGATGACATGTGGAGGGGTATGTGTTGTGTCAGGAACCATGTTGAGGTTAAGAGTGAGCAGGAAGTGATCTGAGGTGTGCAGTGGGGTAACCAGGACATGATCAGTGGAGCAGTGTCCTGAGAATTAATGAGAAATTATTGAATTAAATTAAAGATTATTAAATATATAATTATCATTGTAATGCATGGGGTGGGACTGAGAACTATGAACGTGAGGCTTGGTGGCTCCCACGGCTCTCAGCCCAGCCCCACTTGTCCCAAAAATTTTAAGTGAAAGTGACGTGACATGTGGTCAAGTACGGTTACCCATACTCGGAATTTGTGTTCTACAATTAACCCATCCAAATTGCACACACACAGCAGTGAACGAACGAACACACAGTGCAAATGACAACTGAGCCACCTATGAACCTTGATCAGTCTCAAGAAACTTGGATGAAGAAGAACAAACATTTCCCATCCAACAATTCCAGATTATTTTCTGTTCCACAAAAAAATTAAGACGACATGTTCCCCCCAAAAAAGGATCCACAAGTATGTGACACAGAGAAAGAAATGTTCAAGTTTTGATGCATGTCAGCTTCCTGAAAAGGTACTCAATGTAGAGGAAGAGGTAATGAAGTCATTATACAAAAATGAAAACTATTTATTGCATATATTAAGGTACACTATTATTTACTGTATGAACTGCATGTCATTATAGGTCGACATGCTATGGAAGAAGCCACCTACAGAGCTGATTGTAGCAGTTTTGAGGTCTAGGCAGAAGAATGAGTCCCTCTTACATCACAGGGAATTCCAATCACTGAGGCCACATGAGTGGTTAAATGGAGAGGTACACATATGAAAACTAAAACGCAATTGCATTATTTTACATTTATATTTATATTTTACAGTATGATAAGTAATTTGATTCCAATTGAAATGCTATATCATATTTTTTAGATTATTGCCTGGTATTTCAGAGCTCTGCTTCAAATGAAGGGTGCAAATCTGTACCTGCTAGACTATTACACCACAGGTGTCATTTTAAATGAAACAAGGGAGTGGATCTTAAAGACGAAATTGAAAAAAGTGAGAGACAATAATTACATTTCTTCATTTTGTTATGGACAGTACTCAGACATGATCATTGACATTTGTGATAAACAGGTCATCTGTAACATGGCTGACGAGACGTGAGTCGTGCGGATCCATGTGCAAGCTTTATTTAGGCAGAGACGTGGTCGTACAGGCAGGGTCGAAACAATGGCAAACAGGTATGGCAGGGACAAGACAAAGAGTAATCCTAGGGCAAGCGAAGGTCGATGATCGGCAACAGTATCCAGTGGGCAAGGCAGAGAGATAATCCAGGGAACACGGGCTAGAATCCAATGGGGTGCAATGAGAGTCAAAACGGCAAGGCAAGGGTTAATCCAGGGAAACACGGGCTAGAACAAACACGGGAAAACACAAACCAAACAGGCAGGGGAAAACTAGGAAAACAACAGGGGCTCGGTAGAGTAGCTACAGCTATGGGAGCAGTAAACACATACAATACTCTGCAGTGTGGCAGAGAAGGTCCAGGGTTTAAATAAGGTGTGTGATCAGTGTGTGCGTGGGATCAGGTGTGCGTGTGATTAGTGCCTGCAGCTGTGTGCTCAATTAGTGCAATGGATGATGGGAAATTGAGTCCAGTGTGCTGTGTGCTGTGAGAGTCCATGTGGTGTGTGGTGACCTCTAGTGGTGAATGAATGGGAGTGCAGACCAGATTCGTGACATCATCTTTGAGGAATATGATGGGCTCCCCAGTCAACAATTTGATCTCACAGCGATGTCACCATGATCTCACAGGATACTCGTGATGAGGTCACAATGTGAGGTAACAGTGAGCTAAAAATGTAACCTCACAGCGCCCTCACTGTGTGCTCATACTAATGTGAGGTCAAAGTGCACTCACTGCACAGAGACTAGGTACCCAGCATTCATTGCAGCATGAAGCTTTTGATTGTCACCATTGTTGAGATTCATACACTGATTCTTGATGTTTCTCTTTGTGTTTAAATGACAGAGTAGTTAATAATGTCTGTGTCTTATGCTTTCATAATTCTCCATAAATGATTATGAAAGTGACGTGACTCTGCAATTAACCCATTGAAAGTGCACACACCCAAAGCAGTGGGCAGCCATTTATGTTGCAGTGCCCGGGGAGCAGTTGGGGGTTCTGTACCTTGCTCAAGGGCACCTCAGTCATGGTATTGAGGGTGGAGAGATCGCTGTACATTCTCTCTCCCCACCTACAATCCTTGCCTGCCCAAGACTCAAACCCGCAACCTTTGGATTATGAGCCTGACTCTCTAACCATTAGGCCACAACTTCCCAAGACTGCATATGGAATCTAGGTGATGACTGTGTTGTTATCATCAATAACAAACCAATATCACCTGGTTGCAGTCTCTTTTTGGGTTTCCTTGCCATAACAAATGTGCTTTACAAACACAGTTACAACAGCCCCAAAAAATATAATGTTATAAAGTAAAGGGTCAAGAGCCCAACTAAAGCAAACACTAATCACTATGATGGTAACATCAAACAAAACAATAAAACATCATGAGTGAATAATGAGTGAAGCTGTGGATTTGTTTATTTAAGTTGATTTCATCGAAGGCTGTGTCTGGAAGTCAGCTGTATGTTTGGAGAAAGTTCTTATAACAGAAATCTGTTAGCTGGGCGTGCACTCATGAGCTCATCATGTGAGAGCACTGTGATATCACTGTGATAGTGTTGAGAAACAGGAAGTAGAATGTCCCCCAGCGACTGATATTTGAACTGCCTCCTCTCAACCTGCTCAACATTTTGAATTCACAATGAGCTCACATATTACTCACACTGTGAGTATCACCGTATGAGAATGGTGTGATGTCACTGTGATCATCGCGTGATCTCACGTGTTGACTGGGTCATCACTTTCGTAAATATCAACAACAACCACTGGAGGTTTGTGGCAAGTAAAAAGTCTGCAAATAGAAATTTTAAGCTAGCACATATAATGTAAACATGGATAAGCCCGTATAGAAATGTTTGATGTTTTCAGTGATATTTGTGAGAATTGAATTAGTAGTTAGAATTTCTTTGTTTATTTGTCTCCAATTTAGTATCTTCATGCTAAATGTGACACCATTTTCATACTTGACTCTCAAATGGGTACAAATGAAAAGGAAAAAGCCGAAGAGATATGCAACAAGTTTCGGTATGACAGTGTTTGTTTATAACTGAATGTAGCATGTTTACCTCAAAAACAATAATAATGGTAAATTAGCATAGTTGGTGTTACTTAAGACTACCATAAAAAACACACTGCATTTCTCCAAATACAGACATTTTTTCACAATGAGACCTCATACGAATGAAAAGACAGACTGGGCGAATAAGAACTGGACACCTGGCACAATCACACATCCATTTCAGGAGGATAGTTCCAGCTGTGGTGTCTTTGTGATGCCGGTAAATGGAGGGGGAAAGTGGTTGACATAAGCACTGTCCTGACGTTTTGCCATACAACACTGTGTCAGTTACTTCTCACTACTATCCTTCTAGATGGCCAAACAGGTTTTGGAAGAGTTCCCCAAAATTCCTAACATAATTAATATAACACCCAGCACGGAGATGATGACCCACTACAGGAAAAGTGTAGCCAAAGAGATTTTGCTGGCATCAGGTATAAAGCACTTTGAACAAACAGTTTAGTACCATGTTATACACAGAGAGATTAAAGATAACCCTATCTACGTTATAATAATTGCAGTGTCAAGACAGGAATACTGCTGTGTGTGTGGAAAATCAGAAAAAGATCAAACAGAGGAGCAAAGCACCTGGGTATTCACTATGCCATTTCTGGCTGTTTACTACTTGTGTAAAGTGAAAACAAATGTTTTGAAAAGTAATTTTAACAATTTCTACTATGTCTATATATATCTAACAACATGTCCTATTTCCCTTCCGGATTCAATGTGAATCATGCCTGAGGTGGTTTCATGTTCGGTGCCTCAACATTAATGTGCCACCAGAAGAACAAGCATGGATTTGTGATTTGTGTTGGTAAGCTATGCAGTTTGAAGCTTATGCTGAAAGTGTGTTAAAACAATAAGAATATGTGTTGCCTATTTGAGATGTTATGGAATTTGTTTTGTAGTGTTTAGTTTATGTTTGATATTGGTGTATTGGTGTATGCAAATTTCCAATGTGCTTATATTTTGTTCTATTTCATATTCATGAAAAGGTAGGATTGAGTTGGTAGGATGTAATTTCTAAAACCATGTGAGATGTACCAATCAGACACAAAGTTTGTGGTGTAGTAAAAAGATGTATAAGTCTGTATATAGAATATACAGTTTGTATGTCATTTGTCTTTACTATTTACATAGTATTAAAGATAGTATTTTATGTGGCCAGGGAAACTTACTACACACAGCTCAATACATGTAGACTTCAGCAACAGTGCACCTTGAACATGTTTTGGAGTTGTTTGTTCCACTATATGGGACATTTTTAGCTTTATATAGCTGCTTTCCACAGACAACTAAATGCAATAAATAAGCCAGTCCCCATGGTGTACTGTGTCCTTTGGAGTGTGCTTAATAATAAAGTGAATTGGGTTAACTTGGGCAAAGACTGGAAAATTATTGAAAGTTTAAGGTGCACATAGCATCAGGACCATGGACAGCGCCATGAAATACAAGTATAGCCTAGTTTCTCTTTTAAAATTAAAACAACATCCAAGTATATTATTAGTATAAGCTTAGTATAATATTGTGTAAGTTTCGACAATACAAGATATATATATATATCAAGTTTTTTTTTTAAAGTGAAGGTGTCTCAATGTACATCGAATAGAAAGATATGGGAAAAGTGTCATTTAGAGCGATTTTTGTCCTTTAAACAGTTTTGCTATGTTGTACAATTTCAACTAAATACTTAGAAATGTGTTTTGGAAAAGTGTGAGCCTGTTTTCCAAAGTTATCAAACTGGAAGGTGTCTCAATGTACGCACCCATCGAATAGAAAGATATGGGAAAAGTGTAATTTAGAGAGATTTTTGTCCTTTAAACAATTTTGCTATGTTGTACAATTTCAACTAATTATTTAGAAATGTGTTTTGGAAAAGTGTGAGCCTGTTTTCCAAAGTTATCAAACTGGAAGTTGTCTCAATGTACGCACCCATCGAATAGAAAGATATGGGAAAAGTGTCATTTAGAGCGATTTCTGTCCTTTAAAGAGTTTTGCTATGTTGTACAATTTCAGCTAATTATTTAGAAATGTGTTTTGGAAAAGTGTGAGCTTGTTTTCCAAAGTTATTAAACTGGAAGGTGTCTCAATGTACGCACCCATCGAATAGAAAGATATGGGAAAAGTGTCATTTAGAGCGATTTCTGTCCTTTAAAGAGTTTTGCTATGTTGTACAATTTCAGCTAATTATTTAGAAATGTGTTTTGGAAAAGTGTGAGCCTGTTTTCCAAATTTATCCAACTGGAAGGTGTCTCAATGTACGCACCCATCTAATAGAAAGATATGGGAAAAGTGTCATTTAGAGCGATTTTTGTCCTTTAAAGAGTTTTGCTATGTTGTACAATTTCAACTAATTATTTAGAAATGTGTTTTGGAAAAGTGTGAGCCTGTTTTCCAAAGTTATTAAACTGGAAGGTGTCTCAATGAAGAAAAACTTTGAATACAATGTTGGTAGAAATTACACATGTAAAGAAAACAATTGTAGAATATGTGAGTGAGGCACAATTTATTTATAAAACATCTTAAAGAAAGTTTAGCCATTACTTTATGAAGCGTTGACCCAAAATACCAAAAATAAGCAACCTGTTTGCTGTCATGCTTTCTGAGTTCTTGTCAAGAATCTGATGGATTCAGTGCCATGGACAGTGATATTTCTGCAGGACTGTAAACATCAATCAGTGCACATGAATTGTGATATTGTCAGAGTGTAATGTTAAATAAAGATTTCATACAACAGGAAAACATAAAAGTTATTTTAGTAATTCATCTCAACTCAACACTTGGAGAACACTGTTACAATGGTGTTTAGCACACTTAACCCCTTAACTGTCACCCACAGTTTTGAACAGAGACATTATAGTGCACTATCCAAACTTAATTTTTTATAATTCATGAATGAAAATATTTTGTAACATGATTTTAATGTACCATTTACATGGTAATGCAATGTCTGATTTTAAAATGGGTTTCAAAGGATGAATTTTGAAATTTTAAGTTTTCTACTGATAAATAATTTCTTATGATTTCTAATTCGTGATAGAGAAAAAGGCAACTAAGAAGACTTTCTGTGACAAAGGTCAGAATTCATGTCATGATGTAGATTTTTTTCAGGTGCACTCTTGTCATAAACAGAGGTGTCAAATCCAGGGTCAGAAAGTAAAGTCCTGCCATGTGTTTATTCCACCCATGAACTCAGCAGCTGATTTCACCAGAGGAGGAACCAACTCATTCCTTTCAAGTCACAAGCAAGTTTCGAGACCAAATCCCAAGACCTCAATGAGTTGAGGTAATTAAGAGATAATTGAGAGACTAATTAAATGATGATTGTGCATTAGTGATGAACACCTGCTGTTACTGTGAATCACAGAGGATCAGATGTTGATGTTTTATTGGTTAAAATGATACCACCATCATGTAGATCAGTGTTTGCTTTAGTTGGGCTCTTGACCCTTGACTCCTGTGTTAGATCTCTCTGTAGCAATGCATGTGCTGTTGTAAAGCGGAGCGATCAGTGCTGTGCAGTGAGCAACTGTTAGTTGTTTTCATATGATGAGGTAATCATCAGGTGCTTACCTGTTTGCATCCAATATACTGTGTGTATATATATATATATATATATATACACATACAACATTTTTCATTTTTTTAATTTATGTTCTGCTTTTGAATAAACAACTCTGTGAAACCACAGTGCGCAATGAATTTACTGCTGTAGCAGTTATAGAGAAAGAATTTTAAATCTAATGCATTTAAATATTTAAACTCCAGTCCTACTCAGACACACACAGACATCAAGAACCAGCGTATGAATCTCAACAATGGTGACAATCAACAAAATGCTTCATGCTGCAATGCATGCTGGGTAACACCACAGTATGAATAATTATTGTCACCACTGTTGAGGATCGTATGATAAGTGTTCATGTCTAAAAGCCTGAGCAATATAATTCTTAATTTTTTCCAATATTTAATATGACGATGGCATTTGTTTAATAGTGAATTCCTGCAGTTCTGTAACGGCTGAACGTCAGTAAATAAACCAAGTGACACAAAAGCCAAAAGTGTAAGCTCATCTGCTTCCTCAAGCTTTTAATTCAGCAATGTGCAAATGTTTGTTGTGAAGCAATATTTCAATTGCTTAAAAGCAATCCATTCTCAGTTACTAAAAGGGTCAAGAGCCCAACTAAAGCAAACACTGATCTCCATGATGGTGGCATCATTTTAACCAATAAAACATCAACATCTGATCCTCTGTAATTCTCAATAACAGCAGGTGTTCATCACTAATGCACAATCAACATTTAATTAGTCTCTCAATTATCTCTTAATTACCTCAACTCGTTGAGGTCTTGGGATTTGACTCGAAACTTGCTTGTGACTTGAAAGGAATGAGTTGGTTCCTCCTCTGGTGAAATCAGCTGCTGAGTTCATGGGTGGAATAAACACATGGCAGGACTTTACTTTCTGACCCTGGATTTGACACCTCTGGTCATAAATTAATCTATTACTTTTCCTACATAATTTTTAACAGAAAAGTGGTAAAATACCTATTTAGGAGTCTTAGACCTTTCCAACGATATATAGTTTGTCATGATTAGATTAGGATTTAATTGTAAAATAGTGAAGTAAAGGTAGGCGTCCCACAGGGTGGACGGTGACAGTTAAGAGGTTAAAACCAGAAAGAAAAAAAAACAAACAAACAGAGGTGAATAAAACACACAGTAAAACCTCCAGTGTTAAATCAACACTCCCAGTGTATATATAATCCACACTCATAGTGTTAAAAAAGTAACACTGAAGCAGTGTTAAAGTTAATGAGATAATTAGTTCAGTAATTGAGTGATGATTGAGCATTAATGAAGAACACCTGCTGTTAACAAACTGAACCATTGAAAAAAAGAGACGAAACGAGCAGAAAAACAAAATCTACAACTGACTTCAACCACGGCCTTAGATGAAATCAACACAAGATAAAAGAAGACATTAAATCTCTCAAGATCTCAGCAGAGGATGATTAAACAGCTCCACAAACAGTATCACCTGCTTCACACGTTACTAACCAGATTGACTTTAGATGTTGATGTTTTAGTTTTGTTTGAATTACCATTATCGAGGTCAGTGTTTGCTTTAGTTGGGCTCTTGACCCTTGACTTAAAACATTACAGTTCCTTTGGCTGCCATAACAGCGTGTTTGTTTAGACATGTTAGTTATGGCAATCAGGTGTCGTTGGTTTGACTTCTATAAAGAAATCACCAGCATTTAGTGATGCACATAACTGGTTTCATGCAGAGCATTGTCACTGAGTGATTAAAATGTATTTTGTTCACATAATATATAAAGCTTGATCCATCAGTTTTAAGATTAATCTGAAAGACTTTTGAAAGTAAATCGGCACTGAAAGGTTAAAACTGCATTATCATACAGACATCAAGACTCAGCGTATGAATCTCAACAATGGTGACAATCAACATATTCAGATAAACAGATACTCTGTGAACATTACAAAACAAGCTACTAAAAGTCACAACAAAATAGCAAAACAAAAGGAAATGGTAAGAATAAAAGAAAATACTAAAACAACTGCATAATTTATTCATGTCGCATTGCATGCTGGGAGCCATGGATTAGTTTTGATTGGTGCTCCCAGAATGCACTGCAAAATGGAGCTTTATGTTGATTGTCACCATTATTGAGATTCATATGCTGATTCTTGAAGTCTGTGTGATGAAGAAAAGTACATTTTCAGTGCAGAATAAGTTTCAAAAGTCTTTCAGATTAAACTTTCAGGTCGTTATGTACAGAATCTCAGTAACAAAGTTAACTAATAAATCTATCAGTGACTATACTCCAAATTAATTCAGTTACTCAAGCCACTATACGCTGATTATATTTTTATAAACACAACCAACTACTGACCACATTTTCGCTTGGCTTTTTTTCTTTTCGCCATAACTAACATGTCTAAACAAACACGCAGTTAAGGCAGCGAAACTAACTGTAATGCTTTAAGTCAAGGGTCAAGAGCCCAACTAAAGCAAACACTGACCTCGATAATGGTAATTCAAACAAAACTAAAACATCAACATCCAAAGTCAGTCTGGTTAGTAACGTGTGAAGCTGGTGATGATGTTTGTGGAGTTGTTTATTAATCATCCTCTGCTGAGATCGTGAGAGATTTAATGTCTTCTTTCTTGTGTTGATTTCATCTAAGGCTGTGACTGAAGTCAGTTGTAGTTCTTGTATTTCTGCTCGTCTTGTCTCTTTTTTTCTCTTTCTTTCAGTGATTCAGTTTGTTAACAGCAGGTGTTCTTCATTAATGCTCAATCATCACTCAATTACTAAACTAATTATCTCATTAACTTTAACACTGCTTCAGTGTTACTTTTTTAACACTCTGAGTGTGGATTATATATACACTGGGAGTGTTGATTTAACACTGGAGGTTTTACTGTGCAGCAAGACATGGGCTGCAGTATGTTCTGTAGGGTCCAGACAAGATGTTCCAACTTGCTTTGGAGCAGTCGACCCATGCTTTCAAAACCTATAGAAATAAATCATATATGTCATCGTTAACACCAACACAGTTCTTGCTCATTTTGAGGCAAATAAATAAATAAAAAGCATTATAAATTGAAATTAGAAATTAACTATGTTCAGGAGATTACACATGATTTCCCAGTTGTATGTATTGTTACAAAATTACAAGTTCATTATTTGTCATTTCCTAAACGTCTCTTCAAACAGCATAATTATATTGCAGTTTTTATATTTTTTATTGTTGCTAAAGGAGCATTAGAAGGCATACTGTGAGTGATATTTGTGATACAAGTAATTGTCTCTTTGCACACAATTAAAAAATATATAACTTTTTAGACGGTCCCTATCTTGCTTACCGCTCTACATTGGACATTCGGTGGACATTCGCAAGTAAATATGCCATTAAAACAATACTTGCCCATTTTGTTCGATTGTGAAAAAAAGCTAGTAGGTTGACAATGATGTCGCTGAATCGAATTTGCAAAAGAAACATGTTTTGCACATATAATTAGAAAGTTATTGAACGCGGAAATGTTGTGAATGTTGTGAATGTGCGAATATGAAACCAACTTTACCCAAGTCCCTGAGAGCAGTACTAATGCTAATGCTAACGCTAACTGACTGATGAAATGTCACGGAGATTTGAACTAGTTATGTTGTCGCTCATATCGGATTCACAGATAGCGCGGTAGCATTGGAAAAGCATGTTTTACTCCAGTTACCTCATTAGCAGCTTTGGTGCGATCGACTGATGAAGCAGTCTAATGAACATGCATACTATTTGTTCTGTGCATCTTTGTTCGCTAATTATCTCACTAAAGGTTTGAGATGGGGTTTTTTTTGTTGTTTGTTTGTTTCATTAAAATACATGGTAAATTCACTTACCTTGTTATAAATGCCTCCCACGAAGCGTAACGTATCTGTCTGATGTATTCCCTCCTCCACACACACGCACGTTCAAATTTCCTGACCTCGCCTCTGCTTCAATTTCATTGGTTGAATCTGTGAACCAATCATTTTCCTTTCTGCCCTCAGAACATGTTTGAGTAAGTAAAACTCCCATCTGCTCTCTCACCACTGTGCTCCCCTTTACCAAGATATGGGGGTTGTTAATTAAAATAGCAAGACCGTCATTTCTGTTAAAATTTGACCCGCTCCAAATGGAAGGGCCTTGGGTCCACATCTTCTCCCACTTCCTGTAATTTTTTAAAAAGGGTAAAACACACTCTTGCAATAAAAACACATCAGATTTAACAGTTTTTAAAAAGGATAAAATGCTCTGTGCTCGCAAGTGGGATCTCACATTTCTCACATTGATGGTGGAGATAGTGAGAGTCATGAGCAGTAGGGTAAAAAGGGTATGAACTATAAAAGGCATATTTAAAAGAATAAAACTACGAAGGTGTCATTAAAATCAGGTTATACCTTGTTCCTCCTCTCCCCCAAACAAGTTGGGATCTGGAGAGAAAGTGCCTGATCTCTCAGGTGCTGCAGAAAAAAACTCTTGCCGTTTCTTTGGTGACGATGTTCTTAGTTTAATTTGCAGCAAAGAAACTTCATTTGGAGATTTGGCCGGCCACATACAGTCTAGATCTTCCAGTTAGGAACTACCTAACCAATGCGATACCTTCAGCCTTTTCTTCTCTGTATCAAACATAGAAAATCTCGCAATCTTTTTCTGCATTTGAGAGTGAACAATCAGTTTCACTCCCACTAGTCGACACACTCACCTCAAAGACGGTTTTCAGAGAGAAAGCTGTTTCCTCCTCTCCACTTTCCATGTTCTTTTCATTCTTTTGTTGTTCAGGAATGGCTTCCTCCGTCTGAGCAGAGGTGTAAAGTCCAGGGGTCAGAAAGTAAAAGTCCTGCCATATGTTTATTCCACCCATGAACTCAGCAGCTGATTTCACCAGAGGAGGAACTAAGTCATTCTTTTCAAGTCATAAACGAGTCTCGAGTCAAATCTCAAGGCCTCAAAGAGTTAAAGTTAATGAGATAATTAAGAGACTAATTAAATGATGATTGTGCATCAGTGATGAACACCTGCTGTTATTGAGAATTACAGAGGATCAGATGTTGATGTTGTAGGGTTTGATACATAAATATAATTTTAATTTAGCTCAAAGGGAATTATTTATGATTTTATAGGTAATTTGAACAGAATCACTGTTCTGCGGCTGATCACTGAGTCGGCAGCGATTCACTGAACGAGCCGTATAACATCAACTCTGCACTGGATATTAAAATCCAAAATATAGTGAAAACACTATTAATAAGCACAGTAACAAGATTGGCAGATTAAGACATTAACTTGTAAGCACAAAACACAAGATACTTCTCTTTTGAATATAAATAAGACTTTATTTATATAAACCTAAGACAAACTAATCTAACATGAACACACGCATCCACACATTCACACGTTGCAGGAAGAGAGAAAGGACAAGTTTAGAGAATGAGAATGTGAAATCCGAAGTTTATAGCAATATGTGCTATTGCATAGACCTGAACAAACCATCAATCGCTTAATTAACCCTCGCACTGAGTTTCTCAATGAGGCTAAAATTTATATTAAATGCACCAGTTCAGTTAGAATCTGGAGTTGTTTTACTTGCGTTGCCTTGTGTTACAGGGATTCCTTTCTGTCATAGTTGTTGCAGGAAAGGGGTTTTCCCGAGTTGGTGATTGGCTGGAAGTTCAGTAGTCTTTGAAGTGATGTCTTGGGAAGCCAATGGTTGGGCGTTGGCTGAGGATGGTCTTGGAGTCCGTTGCTGGTTGAAGTTTGAAGCGGGTCCAGTCGGCACTGGACTTTGCGGCAAACTTAACTTTTGAACACGAGACTCAACGGAAAGAAAAGAAACTAAAGTAAAAGAATAAAATGAGTAACGAGACTAGGTGGTTTTTCTTCTCATCGTGGTGTTAAGTAGCAACTGGCCTGTAGGCCAGAGCACGCTCAAAGAGCGCTAAAACAGCGTCAAAACGCGGTGGCGAGAAGAAGAAGGATGAGAGAGAAGAAGGGGGGATTTGATGGTGTCCTGAGGTTTTAAACTCGGCTTTTTGGACACATCCCATCTGGTGTCTTGACCAATTAGACAGGCTATTATCTTAGCTAGGGTTGTTCCTTCCATCATAAATCAGCATGTTATCAGTCACATGGTCTGAATTTTACACACTCTTGCAAAGTATAATTTTGGATGTGATTTCTATAACCAGAATATGATACATTTGACAAAGAATCAGTTGGAAGAAACGTTTCAAGCTAGAAATGTCAAACTCATACATACCAAACACGACTAACCTTAAAGTCATTCAATAGTTATTAGAAAGACATACATAATATGTGCTTAAAACATGATAGTCTAATGTGTGGGTTACATACATAATATAGTGTTATGCCTAGAAAAGTTCCTTTTAGGATGATTTTATATGCATATGAAAAAGAAAGTCTCTGTGTAGATCTGTGGGGACCAAAAGACATGTTCTTTGGACAGAAGGATTTCCCTCTGGTTCTTTGTCTTCTATGTGTGGGGGAAGAGTCAATCTAAAGAAGCTTGTGATTTCTCTCGTGGAACACATCCCAGTCAACAATTTGATCTCACAGTGATGTCACCATGATCTCACAGGATACTCGTGATGAGGTCACAATGTGAGGTAACAGTGAGCTAAAAGTGTAACCTCACAGCGCCCTCACTGTGTGCTCATACTAATGTGAGGTCAAAGTGCACTCACTGCACAGAGACTAGGCACCCAGCATGCATTGCAGCATGACGCTTTTGATTGTCACCATTGTTGAGATTCATACATCGATTCTTGATGTCTCACTTGTTTTTAAATGAGAGGGTAGTTAATAATGTTTGTGTCTTATGCTTTTATAATCCTTCATAACTGATTATGAGACTGCTGGATCCTATACTATATAAACACAGAACTATTTTATTTAGAAAGTGTTAATTAATAAAACCTCACCGAGACAGTATATTGAGCATAGGTGATGGCTGCTTTGCAATCATCAGCAACAAACCAATATCACCTGGTTGCAGTCTCTTTTTGGTTTTTCTTGCCATAACAAATGTGCTTTACAAACACAGTTACAGCAGCCCCCAAAAATATATAATGTTATAAAGTCAAGGGTCAAGAGCCCAACTAAAGAAAACACTACTCACCACGATGGTAACGTATGTTTCAGTTGTATCTTATAACAGAAATCTGTTAGCTGGGCGTGCACTCATGAGCTCATCATGTGAGAGCACTGTGATATCTCTGTGATAGTGTTGAGAAACAGGAAGTAGAATGCCCCCCGGTGACTAATATTTGATCTGCTTCCTCTCAACCTGCTCAACATTTTGAGTTCACAATGAGCTCATATATTACTCACACTGTGATTGTCACTGTATGAGAATGGTGTGATGTCACTGTGATCATCGCGTGACCTCACATGTTGACTGGGATGTGATGGCCATCTCTTTGACCATTAATCTTGATTATTTACCCCAAATTTGACGATCTCCTTCCTGCGTTGAACACTTATCAATAAGTGTTCTTTTGTCTTAATGTTGCAAACTGTTCTGGAAGAGGCTTGTTGGTTAGGCTTGCTCCAGAGGTCGGAGATAGGCATCTTTACGACGTTGTCATGTTCTCCTGGAATTTCGGCTCCTCATGTTTCGATGTCCTGATCGAATCTTAGTTTTGTCTGACTCGTTCTGATGCTACATACCCCCCTTGATTGGCGATGTGTCGAGTTGGAGACATCTGCAAGCACTGGATAATCAGAGGCAGAAGAAGCAGACACAAACACAGCAAACAACAAGACAACACCTCCATGACAGTTACTGTACTGGTGCAGGGCATCAGGTTATTCGGGTACAGGCGGTTATATTCAATTGGTCAATCTAGTTCGGTAAACTGAATAGTTTTTAGTTCAATTTTGGAAATTGTTGTTCTAATTTAGTTTAGTATGTTGATTCTTCGATCAAATTTTGTGATTAGATTTGTTTGTTTCTTCTAAGTTGTCTTAACTTAAGAGTGTTCACCTTCAGTTTCTGGTGACATCATTTGTGGTAAAATGAATTGACCAATCGTGCATGGAGCTCTCTGGCTTCCATTTGGTTTAGAGTGGCTTGCGGATATTAGGTGTGGTGAGTCAATCCTAATAGCAGACCTTTGACCCTTGCAGGGCGTCTAGGTGTTTCACCTACTAAAGAAAGAGGGGAAGGAAAAGGATAGGTAAAAGAAGAACAAAAACAAAGCTACTGTGGGTTTTCCTAGCATGGTTTTCAACTACTGTTGAGCTAGGATGTCATGTGCAGCTAGGGAGTCATGTACCTTAACTTAGTGTCAGGTGTTCTAACTATGGTGAGGATAGCTGCATGTTCCTTCATGGTGGTGTATGTAACTTTAGGTTACGCTAAAATTTGGATATTCTACTTGTGGGAAGAATATGTTTGTTAAATGTGTTATCATACATCAAGAACCAGCATATGAATCTCAACAATGGTGACAATAAACAAAATGCTTCATGCTGCAATGCATACTGGGTAACACCATAGTAAAAACTCCCATGATGCACCGCAGCATGAATAATTATTGTCACCATTGTTGAGGACTGTATGATAAGTGTTCATGTCTAAAAGCCTGCGTAATGTAGATTTTCTTTTTTTCCAATATTTAAGCATTAAGGTGACTTTTGTTTAATGAGACTTTTTTGTAGTTAAAAGCAGAAAGTATAAGCGCACGTGCTTTTTCAAGCTTCTAATTCAGCAATGTACAAACATACACTGTGAAGTAACATTGCAATTGCTTAAAAGCAAACCGCTTTCAGTTATTAAAAGGGTCAAGAACCCAACTAAAGCAAACACTGATCTCCATGATGGTGGCATCATTTTAACCAATAAAACGCCAACATCTGTAATTCTCAATAACAGCAGGTGTTCATCACTAACGCACAATCATCATTTAATTAGTCTCTTAATTATCTCATTAACTTTAACTCTTTGAGGACTTGAGATTTGACTTGAGACTCGTTTGTGACTTGAAAGGAATGACTTGGTTCCTCCTCTGGTGAAATCAGCTGCTGAGTTCATGGGTGGAATAAACACATGGCAGGACTTTTACTTTCTGACCCCTGGACTTTACACCTCTGGTTGTGGGTAGATCTTGTCACTGGTCACTGACCTCATTTCAAGTCCAATTTCTGATTATATAGACATTATACTGTTTTAGATTTTTTCGTAGCTTCATATCTTGCAGTATTGTAAATATCAGATAATTTGAATAATTTACAAATCACCTTGTGCACATAAAGTTTTCGTCTGTAGCAATACAAAGACCACAGACATCAAGAATCAGTGTATGAATCTCAACAATGGTGACAGTCAAGAAAATATTCAGATAAAACTCTGAACATCACAAAACAAGCTACTAAAAGTCACAACTATAACAGCATACGTAAAATAAAATAGTAAGAATAAAAGAAAATAATCAGACAATTCAGCTGCGTTGTTTATTCATGCTGCAATGCATGCTGGGATACATGGGAGAGTCTTGTACTATGCTGGTACCCAGCATGCATTGCAACATGAAGCATTTTGTTGACTGTCACCATTGTTGAGATTCATACGCTGATTCTTGATGTCTGTGATCTTTGCATTGTTACAGATGAAAACTTTTTGAGCACAAAGTGATTTGTAAATTATTTAAATTATCTGATTTTACAAGACTACTACGCCTGAAGCTATATAAAAAATCTAAAGCAGTGCTACGTCCATACAATCAGATGTTGGACTTGAAATGAGATCGGTGGATCATTTGCCCACAACTCTTTTTTTTTTTTTTCTTAGCTTTGCTGGCTAAACGAAGTGTGTTCTATATAAACACACAATTAAAGCAACCAGTGTAATATTAACACCAACATGTCAAGGGTCAAGAGCCCAGAGCCCAACAAAAGGAAACACTGGTCTCTTTGATGGTGATTTCAAACAAAACAATAAAGCATCTAAACCTTTGTTAATTCTCAATAAGAGCTTCTCTAGAAGTCTGACAGAAATAAAGTCAATCTGGTCAGTCTGATGCTGTTTAATCAGATCTTGAGAGATTTAATGTCTTCTTTTTTTTCAGTTGATTTCATCTTCAGCTGTGGCTGAAGTCAGTTGTAGTTCTTGTGTTTCTCTTTCCTTCGGTGATTCTTCTTGATAACAGCAGGTGTTCATCATTAATGATCAATCATCACATAATTATCTCCTTAACTCCAGCACTGCTTCAATTCTACTTGAACACTCTGTAGTGTGGAAACACATGAACACTGGCGCAAATTAGACCAAATCATTTTTTTGAGTGTAGGCAACCCAGTCAACAATTTGATCTCACAGTGATGTCACCATGATCTCCCAGGATACTCGTGTTGAGGTCACAAAGTGAGGCCACAGTGAGCTAAAAGTGTAACCTCACTAGGTACCCAGCATGCATTGCAGCATGAAGCTTTTGATGGTCACCATTGTTGAGATTCATACAACAATTCTTGATGTCTCTCTTTGTGTTTAAATTACACACTAGTTCAAGATATTAGTTGTTATCATCAGAAACAAACCAATATCATCTGGTTGTAGTCTCTTTTTGGTTTTCTTTGCCATAACAAATGTGCTTTTCAAACACAGTTATAGCAGCCCCAAAAAACATAATGCTGTAAAGTCAAGGGTCAAGAGCCCAACTAAAGCAAACACTACTCACCACGATGGTAATGTCAAACAAAACAATAAAACGTCATCATCTAAATCTCTGTTAATTCTGAATAAGCGCTTTTGTAGATGTCTGACAGAAATAAGAACCCCGCTCATCTTTTTGAGTTCACAATGAGCTCATATATTACTCACACTGTGAGGATCACCGTATGAGAATGTTGTGTTGTCACTGTGATCATCGCGTGACCTCACGTGTTGACTGGGAAGCAATCTCTATTTGGCCTATGTATGTGTAGCATACTGCATATGGAGAACTGTCAGTCCTTTCATTCAAATGTTAACACTTTATGATAAATAAAACTAATTTTATTAATTTGTATATTCATTAAAATTAATAGGAAAAAGAAGCCTAAGCCTACAGTGACAATAAGCAACAGTTAACATGAATTAAGTTGAATCAAATTGATTGTGAAAGTCGTTTCAACTTAAACTGACTCAGGAAGTTGTTTGTTGCCATGACCTTTTGATCATATTATTACCTGTAACATGTCTGTGCCTTACCAAAATCAAGAATTAACGACCATTTCTACAGCCATTGCAAAGATACAGAGAAAGATCGAGAGCGTCTATTTACCTCAGCAGCAACCAATCTCAAATTCTCACATCTGCAGCACTTATTTTGATCTTTAATATTAGATCTTTCCAATTATTGGAACAAAATTAATGCTTAAGGTTGATTCAGTATTACTCTTAATGAAAAAAATAAAATAAAATCCCACACACAACAACAGCAATACTACAATGACAAATAGCATAATTATTTTGAGGCTGATGAAGTGATAATTGTTAAAAGTAATGTTTTGCATGTAGTATTTCAGACTTGTTGAGACTGTGTCTTAATGACCGCACCAGGAGTTAATGACACAGAAGCCTGCTTGTGTGAGGAGGAGGCGGCGATTTTCTAAGCTTCTTCAGAAGAGAGGGAAAGACGGTTAAGCCAAGTAAACTTCATAATTCCATCATGTTATTATTTTTATTTATTTATTTAACTAAGAGTAAAAGAATGTGTGTTTGTTTTTTGTAGATGTTGAAAGCCTGAGACATAGGAGAGCATCATTGTTTTCAGATTGATGTAAGTTATTTTTAGAAAATAAATGTTTCTGTTGTCTCCTGCCTGTTTACTTCACATTTTGAACAGTATGATTGCGTGTTCATATTTTATGTAAACCATTGATGTCTGTGATTTTCATTGCAGAACTCAAACTAACTTTGGAGTTTTCTGATTTGGAGACCTTTACCAAAGAGTAGTATACTTCGAGTTTATTTTATTAACCCCTTAACTGTCACCCACAGTTTTGAACAGAGACATTATAGTGCACTATCCAAACTTAATTTTTTATAATTCATGAATGAAAATATTTTGTAACATGATTTTAATGTACCATTTACATGGTAATGCAATGTCTGATTTTAAAATGGGTTTCAAAGGATGAATTTTGAAATTTTAAGTTTTCTACTGATAAATAATTTCTTATGATTTCTAATTCGTGATAGAGAAAAAGGCAACTAAGAAGACTTTCTGTGACAAAGGTCAGAATTCATGTCATGATGTAGATTTTTTTCAGGTGCACTCTTGTCATAAACAGAGGTGTCAAATCCAGGGTCAGAAAGTAAAAGTCCTGCCATGTGTTTATTCCACCCATGAACTCAGCAGCTGATTTCACCAGAGGAGGAACCAACTCATTCCTTTCAAGTCACAAGCAAGTTTCGAGTCAAATCCCAAGACCTCAACGAGTTGAGGTAATTAAGAGATAATTGAGAGACTAATTAAATGATGATTGTACATTAGTGATGAACACCTGCTGTTACTGTGAATCACAGAGGATCAGATGTTGATGTTTTATTGGTTAAAATGATACCACCATCATGTAGATCAGTGTTTGCTTTAGTTGGGCTCTTGACCCTTGACTCCTGTGTTAGATTTCTCTGTAGCAATGCATGTGCTGTTGTAAAGCGGAGAGATCAGTGCTGTGCAGTGAGCAATTGTTAGTTGTTTTCATATGATGAGGTAATCCTCAGGTGCTTATCTGTTTGCATCCAATATACTGTGTGTGTATATATATATATATATATACATACAACGTTTTTCATTTTTTTAATTTATGTTCTGCTTTTGAATAAACAACTCTGTGAAACCACAGTACGCAATGAATTTACTGCTGTAGTAGTTACAGAGAAAGAATTTTAAATCTAATGCATTTAAATATTTAAACTCCAGTCCTACTCAGACACACACAGACATCAAGAACCAGCGTATGAATCTCAACAATGGTGACAATCAACAAAATGCTTCATGCTGCAATGCATGCTGGGTAACACCACAGTATGAATAATTATTGTCACCACTGTTGAGGATCGTATGATAAGTGTTCATGTCTAAAAGCCTGAGCAATATAATTCTTAATTTTTTCCAATATTTAATATTACGATGGCATTTGTTTAACACTAAATTCCTGCAGTTCTGTAACAGCTGAACGTCAGTAAATAAACCAAAGAGAGACACCTTCATGATGTTCATTCAAGTGACATAAAAGCCAAAAGCGTAAGCTCATCTGCTTTCTCAAGCTTTTAATTCAGCAATGTGCAAATGTTTGTTGTGAAGCAATATTGCAATTGCTTAAAAGCAATCCATTCTCAGTTACTAAAAGGGTCAAGAGCCCAACTAAAGCAAACACTGATCTCCATGATGGTGGCATCATTTTAACCAATAAAACATCAACATCTGATCCTCTGTAATTCTCAATAACAGCAGGTGTTCATCACTAATGCACAATCAACATTTAATTAGTCTCTCAATTATCTCTTAATTACCTCAACTCGTTGAGGTCTTGGGATTTGACTCGAATCTTGCTTGTGACTTGAAAGGAATGACTTGGTTCCTCCTCTGGTGAAATCAGCTGCTGAGTTCATGGGTGGAATAAACACATGGCAGGACTTTTACTTTCTGACCCTGGATTTGACACCTCTGGTCATAAATTAATCTATTACTTTTCCTACATAATTTTTTTACAGAAAAAGTGGTAAAATACCTATTTAGGAGTCTTAGACCTTTCCAACGATATATAGTTTGTCATGATTAGATTAGGATTTAATTGTAAAATAGTGAAGTAAAGGTAGGCGTCCCACAGGGTGGACGGTGACAGTTAAGAGGTTAAGTATACTTAAGTAAAGTTCAAGTATATTTTTAAGTATACTTTAAGTAGTAAGTGTACAAATATCAGTGTAGTATAAGTGTACTATTTCAATTATTATTCAAGTACTATTCCTTGGGACTAAATTGGCCCACTTTCTAGTATATAAAAGTATACTTTTAAGTATACTTTAAGTATAACAGTAGTACATTTTGAGTACATGACTAGTTTACATCAAAGTCTTTAGCTAGTAGAGCAACTATACTAAAAGTGAACTTATAGGTATACTGACAGTTTACTAATTAAATACTTGTAGTAGCATTTTTAGTAGTGATGGAGAAATGAAGCTTCATGAAGCATTAAGCTTGGTTCACAAAAGGGTTAATTTCTGGAGGCTTCATTTGCTCACAATACCACCTGGTGGCCAAAGAGTGTAAAACAAGCAGATATATTACAGACAGAGGAGTGAAGTCCAGGGGTCCGAAAGTAAAAGTCCTGCCATGTGTTTATTCCACCCATGAACTCAGTAGCTGATTTCACCAGAGGAGGAACCAAGTCATTCCTTTCAAGTCTCAAGTCAAATCCCAAGTCCTCAAAGGCTGCATTTACACTGCAGGTCTTGATGGCCAATTCCGATTTTGTGACTATATCCGATTTTTTGGACGGCGTGCTTACCAAGTCATTCCTTTCACAAACGAGTCTCGAGTCAAATCCCAAGTCCTCAAAGAGTTAAAGTTAATGAGATAATTACGTGACTAATTAAATTATGATTGTGCATTAGTGATGAACACCTGCTGTTATTGAAAATTACAGAGGATCAGATATTGATGTTTTATTGGTTAAAATGATACCACCATCATGGAGGTCAGGGTTTGCTTTAGTTGGGCTCTTGACTCTTGACTTCTTCTGTAAGATCTCTCTCCGTAGCAATGTGTGTGCTCTTATAAAGCAGAAAGATCAGTGCTGTGCAGTGAGCAGTTATCAGCTGTTTTCATATAATGAGATAATCGTCAGGCGCTGACCTGTTTGCTTCCAAAATAACTTTTTTTTTTTTTTAATTTGTGTGTTCAGGTTTTCAATAGCCAACCCTGTGAAACTACAGCATGCAATGAAAGTGTTACTCTAATAGTTATATTGAACACATTTTAAACCTCTGTAATGCATATAAATATTTAAACTCCAGTGCTAGTTAGACACACACAGACATCAAGAACCAGCATAAGAATCTCAACAATGGTGACAATAAACAAAATGCTTCATGCTGCAATGCATGCTGGGTAACACCATAGTAAAAACTCCCATCATGCACTGCAGCTTGAATAATTATTGTCACCATTGTTGAGGATCATATGATAAGTGTTCATGTATAAAAGCCTGAGTGATGTTATTCTTCTTTTTTCCAATGTTTAAGCATTAGGGTGACACTTCTTTAATAGGACTTTTTTGCGGTTCTGTAGTAGCTGGATGTCAGTCAATAAACCAAAGAGAAACACCTTCATGATGTTCATTCAAGTGACTTAAAAGCAGAAGGTGTAAGCTCAACTGTTCCCTCAAACTTTTAATTCAGCAATGTGCAAATGTTCGTTGTGAAGCAATATCACAATCGTTTAAAAGTAAACCATTTTCTATTATTAAAAGGATCAAGAGCCCAACTAAAGCAAACACTGATCTCCATGATGGTAGCATCATTTTAACCAATAAAACATCAACATCTGATCCTCTGTAATTCTCAATAACAGCAGGTGTTCATCACTAATGCACAATCATAATTTAATTAGTTAATTATTTACATTGCATTTACACTGCATGGTTCAAGTGACCCAATTCCGATTTTTTCCTCCCATGTGGCACAGATCGGATATGGCCCACGACCGTGTAAGCAGGAAAAAATCACATGAATTCCGATATTCTCCGATCGGTTTCAGGCCTCATTCATATGTGGAAATAAATCAGATTTGAATCGGATCCGTGCATTTGCGCCTGCCGTGTAAGCGGGCAGATCGGATCTTCCCCTGTAAATACGACTCCTACGTCATTGAAAAGTGAGGTTTTTGAAACATTTATGTTTACAGACATAAAAAATGAAACATCTCTAGTTGAGTAGCAGAGTATTAATTTTGTTCGTTTGTGTTAAATAAAAGGCGATTTGACGCTGAAATGTGTTGCTTTTGAAATCACGCTGAGTGCTCGTTCCTGCTGTTATCAGTTTCGACGGCTTGCGCTCAGATGAGCGCTTCAGTCCTGTTCGTTCAGTTGAAACCACAAAATAAAATACACACAAACATGTCCCTGCCTTTGATATACAATCACTGATGAACGCATTTAGTTTTAATTACTAAAAAAACACAGACGATGTGACATGCTTAATATCTACCACCTGAGTATTATTCCACTCGCAAGCTTTCAGCGGAGCTGCGTACACTGTCCTGAAGAATTTGTACTAGGATATATAATTATTTTGATGTATAGATGTAACTATTGCATTAAAAACGTTTCTATATGAATTCCATGTCAATAAATTAAACAATGTACCATTCAAATTGATTTGTGATGTCATATATGCTATTTTTGGCTTGTTTCACCAAGTGCAGTGTAAAAGGCACACATCGGATACAGGTCACTTTTAAAAGAAATGTAAGCACGCCGTCCAAAAAATCGGATATAGTCACAAAATCGGAATTGGCCATCAAGACCTGCAGTGTAAATGCAGCCTTTGAGGACTTGGGATTTGACTTGAGACTTGAAAGGAATGACTTGGTTCCTCCTCTGGTGAAATCAGCTACTGAGTTCATAGGTGGAATAAACAAATGGCAGGACTTTTACTTTCTGACCCCTGGACTATCAACCTCTGTCTGTAATATATCTGCTTGTTTGACAATCTTTGGCCACCAGGTGGTATTGTGAGCAAATTAAGCCACCAGAAATGAACCCTTTTGTGAACCACTTGGCTGAAAAGTTTAATGCTTCATGAAGCTTCATTTCACCATCACTAATTTTTAGTATACTTTGAAGTAGTGATGGGCAGATGAAGCCTCATGAAGCTTTAAGCTTCAAAAAATTGTCCTCAAAAAGAATGAAATTTAATGAGATAATTAAGAGACTAATTAAATTATGATTGTGCATTAGTGATGAACACCTGCTGCACTGAAAAAAATGAACATAGCAGGTCTTTGAAATTACATAAATTAAGCATATATGTACAACACAATTAATTTACATTTCTGTTGTGAACATGCTTTAATCAAGTAGATTTCAATTGTTCATATTGAGCGCTGAATGTACACATTTCTCTCGCGTTGATTGAAACTGATTGAATCTAAAACTGAAATCAGTATAATCAAGTTTTGACACAACCTGGGCACTCCAGAGCAGATGAGGCGGTATTGCATCATTGAGAGGGATGACAAACTGCCGTAAAAGGAGAAATTGAATCGAGCGCCAAAAACTGTGAAAGATTTAGCAGCTGAGCCAACAGTTGCCTCATTTCAGACGAACACCGATTTACTGAAAGGTAAGTTCAGCAATTTGTTTTATATTTGTTTTGAAGTAGGCGATATTTCCACAATAACAATTGCAATGGTCAGTTACCAACACTTTAACACTCTCTGCTATTTTATCATTAAGCGTCAGCAACCAGTGGACATAGGCCTTAAAAAAAAATATTACAATAAAAAAAAGGAGGTATTTTTCATAAGTAAATATACTTTATTCAGTTTGTCAGTACATTGAAACGTTGCAGACCATGTGAATTGCCCTTCCATACGGGACGCGCCAGTTACGAGTGTCTAACGTTAACTTATTTTTTCTAGCTCATTTTCAATGATAAGGTTATAGAGAGAGGCAAAACGTGGGCGATTTGCATTATATGACACCTGCATTATACATTTTGTATCATTCCAAATAAATCTTCAACATCAGAAATAATTAAAAATAATTGTTTTTGATTTTTAGTGTTTTACATTTTTTTCAGTAGGCCTTTGTTAATAGGACTTCTTTCCATACATTTACTTACATTTGTTTGTTTTGTGCAAGGCATGAATGAAGCCTGCATCAATGAGGCCATTGAAGATACCACTGTTGGGATTTATCTTCTCAAGCAACATGCTTCAGATGTTGGTGTTGTCTTTAAAGGCATTAACGTGTTAGTTCATCAATTAATTACTCTTTCTCATGTCATTCCAAATCATTCATCTTCAAAAAACAAATTATGATATTTTTGACTTCCTCCATTGTTCTGCCTGAAGTACTCGGAGATCCCGCCACCAAGCGTTTGATAGGAACTTAATCTTAACTGATTCGTCATAAATAAATAAAATAAAAAAAACACATTTGCTAATTGATTCCAACTGAAATCGCTGTTGTTAGCACTTAATATTTCTTTAGTACAGCCAAACAGCATAGATCATTCATAAAAACGTATATAAAAGAATGCTCATGCGCAAATGTCTATACACCAATAAGCTCTGCTTTATTACAAACCAATGAAATTGAAGGTGGACGGAGCGACACGTGTCGCCCCACCTTAATGTGTCACCCCGCCCCATCGTCCAGGGTGCACTCTGGAGCTACTCGGCTTTTTTACAACCCATTTTTTGGTTATTTTGAATGTGAATGCGCTATAAAACGGGGACATTCCAATGACAGCTCCAGTCAGAGACAGAACACCAAAAAGTGGGATTGTCCCCAGAAAATGCAGATGTAGTCACCCTAGCACAAACACTTGTGACAGAGAAAACAATGGACACCCATGTTGATGAGGCTTCGGTAAGAGATAAATAAGTACAGCTCAAGTTTTAAAAAGTACAAAGTACAAAGATATTTTATGGACCATAACTTCTGGAAGGAAAAAAAATCCTCTGTGGGTCAGCAGAGTCAAGCTATTCTAGTCTGTAACAACCACCTGTGTTTGCATAGTCAAATGGAGCAGTATGCTTTCCAAGGAAAAAAACAAATATCCGTATAAATACGTTAGAGAATATGCAAAACCCAAAGCACTGTTTGGGCTTAATGGGGCATTCTCACAGAATGCGTTCTTGCGTTTAAAATGTGAGACGTGTTTGTAAAAGTAAATAAAAGTCTTAAAAATCAGTGTCCAAAGACATTTGTGTAAAACAATTGTATTTATTTATTGTGTGTTGTATTATCCATCATGATTGACAGGATTACATTAACCTGCTCAACCCAAAGAGGTTTGCTGGATTCATTCTGGACCAGGACCGGAATAACATAACATTAGACAGGGTTGAAACCCCAGGACCTGCAGTTGGAAATGTAGACCTAGATTGATAGGCCATCCAAAGCACCCAAACTTTTCCCGGTGGGCCAGTAACCGAAACCCCACAATGACCCCATATATTAAGTGCTTGGATTTCAAAGTTGTGTTCCGAAGATGAACGACGGTCTTTCAGGTTTGGAACAACATGAGGGTGAGTAATTAATGACAAAATTTTCTTTTTTGGGTGTGCATGTGTTATACGTGATAAAAACACATTTAAGTGCACAGAGCGAGCGTTTTCAGTAAGGAAAGAAGTAAATATATCACAAACTCAGACTTTTTCATGACCCAGAAAATTATAAAAATGTGTTCGTTCTCATCTTGTGCAGCAGAAGTAGAGGTGATTCAGTCAAAACGTTGCATCTGTAACTGCATAAGAGGATAATATATGAGCTTCCTGCTGACATGTTGCAAGCTTTATTTAACCTCACAACTGACAACATACTGAATATTCTGAGTCAGATATGCAAATGTTTGTTTTAACGTCACTGCAGGGAAATAACCTGATTTATTAACAGAGTCATGTAAACGGCTTATTTGCATTGTCAGATTACTGATGTGCATGTAAATGGGGAAAACTGGTTATTTAATATGCTGATATTTGTGAGTTATAAACGTGTTAGTGTGCATAGCTCTAAGCATGTAAACTGAAGTGTAAAGGTAAAATGTAACGGTAATTACCCTGATAGTAAGCAACCATTGAATCAATGTTAAAAATTGTATATTTTTTAGGTAATGTCTACCTAATATTTTTTATTAAATTACATAACTAATTACTTATAAAAATTGAGTAACATTAACTCTATTGTTAGTAGGCAACAGTTCATCACTGTAAAACCCAACAAGTTAGGGTAACAAACCGTTTGAGTAAACCGATTGCCTTAAAACATTTAAGTTTTTAAAACTAACAATTATGAGTGCTCTGAACTTATTTCAGTCAGACATCTACAGAAGATCTTATTGAGAATTAACTAAGGTTTAGATGTTGATTTATTGTTTCAATTGAAGTAACCATGTTAGAGATCAGTGTCTGCTTTAGTTGGGCTCTTGACCCTTGACTTCTGTGTTATATGTTTTTTTTTTTCCTCTGGTTGCTGTAACCACGTGTTTCTCAAATATATTTCTTACAGCTCAAAAGCCCAGAAGAAATGATCAGTAGTTGGTTGTCATATATTTATAATGACAATCATCTGTAAGTGAGCTGATCTCATTGAGAGTGAGCACAGACTCGTTGTGTGTCTAATCTCTGGTTAAGTGAATGTTGCTAAACAGTTTGTCCACAAAAAGTTTCAATCTATGGCAGCAGTTGGACTCACACAGACATCAAGAATCAGCTTGTGAACCTCAAAAATGGTGACCAATAAAATAAAAATCATGCTACAATGCATTTGTACCAGCATAGTACAAAACTTATCCATGGCTCCCAGCATGCATTGCAGCATGGTTTTTATTTTATTTTAATGGTCACCATTTTTGAGGTTCACAAGCTGATTCTTGATGTTTGTGTGAGTCCGATTGCTGCCATAGATTGAAGCTTACATTGATCGTTAGATCTCAGTATCTTCACTTATTACAAATCAGTCTGACTTTATTTATTTCATACAAAACTTCTTATTGAAAGTTAACAGAGGTTTAGATGTTGATGTTTTATTGAAATTAATCAAGTTTGAAGTCACTGTTGTAGAGATAAGCGTTTGGTTTAGTTGGGCTTCTGACCCTTCAGTTTTTACAGTTTTTTTTTTCTCTGGCTGTTGTAATTGTGCTTTTCTAAAGCACATTTGTTACAGCAAAACCGGCAAGAACAATTCTGATCAGATGAAGTGGTTTACGTATTGATGACAATCTTGTCATTGTATAGTGGTCTAACTCACTAACCTCATCAGAAATGTCTGAACACGTTAAATTTATTAGTTTCTTTTTGTTGTACACTGTAAAAAATTGTGCCGTTAAATAACAGTAATGTACTGGCAGCAGAGTTGCCAGTAATGTACTGTTATTTTACAGCCCTCTACCATTAATTTACAGCTTTTCATTTTTACAGCCTGTTACTGTTATACTACCATGGAAATGATCTCTGCTCCAATTGGTTCAAACAGTTCGAGTTTAAAATATTGGTATTCATATGGCATTAGTAACGTGAACTTATATTATTTGAGTCCACTGAGAAAATATATTTCTTAGTATAAAGCTGCAAACACTTTAAATAACTAAAAACATGTCTTTAACTCAAATTGTTTCAGTTCATCAGCTACAACACATGCGCTGGAGCACTTAACAAAAAGATCATCACTGCTTAAACAACTGCACAGTTATAAAATAAAAATAAAAAAGCAGCAAAACATCAGTATTTGTGGCTCATCATTGACTGAAGCATAGGCTCTACTCTCCAGCACAACGGTGACCCACAAAACTACATTAAACTAACAGATCTCTCTTAATTAATTAATATGATTAGTTATCTCCACAATGGTGACTTCAAACTTTATTATTAGCTGAGTTATATCAGACAGACAAGAAACGAGAAAAAAGTGGTCATGTGATGTTGGTTATGTTTTTACACAATGAATCACCAAACTCAGTTAGAGCCTAAACCTAAAAAAAGTCAGGTACCTTGTTGATTATAACAGCCCTGTGATTCTACAGTATCCAATTATTAAAATAATTTCTTAAAAATTGTTCTGAAAATTAAAAAAAGAAAGGTCTTTCTTCTAGGCACACACAGACATCAAGAATCAGTGTATGAACCTCAACAACGGTGACAAACAGCATATTCAGAAAAACAGATCAACTCTAAACATTAGAAGAAAAAAAAGGTACTAAAAGTCACATAAAAAACAAAAATAAAATAGTAAGATTAAAGGAAATTACTAAAACAATTCAGCTCCTAATTTAATCATGCTGCAATGCATCATGGGAGCCATGGATGACTTTTGATTGGTGGCACCCAGAATGCACTGCAGCATGCTTTTTTGATTGTCACCGTTGTTGAGATTCACAGGTTGATTCTTGATGTTTGTGTGTCTAAACAAAAGATTATTTTCAAAGATTTTTGAACAAATACCTTTTAAGAACTCTCTCGAATTGTATTGAGCATGCTAGAAATTCTATGCTAATCACAGGACTTCTATAATCAACAGTGTAAATCTAAATCATAGATTTGGCTCTTAACGAGTTCAGAAATTTAGGAAGAGTAATATACACTTTTTTTTTTTCTCGTTGCTTGTCTGTCTGTTGTAATTCAGTTACAGCAACCAAATAAAATGTAATATTAAAAAGATAAGGGTAAAGAGCCCAACTAAAGCAAACACTGACCACTATAATGGTGACATGAAAATTTTGATTTTCTCCTTTGGTGATTCTGCTTGTTAACATCAGGTGTCTTCAATAATGGCCAATCATCACTGCAATTAATAACTTAATTATCTCATTAACTTTAACTCTGCTTCAGTGTTAATTTAACAATCTTATTTTAACACTTTCACACTCTTGAGTGTGGTCTCACATGTACTCCCAGGAGGTTTAATTTCACTCTGGATTTTTTGCTGTGTGGAAATAGCCTGCATATTTAGTATACATACACATTGTATATCTGTGTTTGAGAAAATAAATAGATAAATACTTACTTACTTACTTACTTACTTGCGTACTTACTAAATACATAACAACATGTGGTGGAAAATGTGGCACCAAGAGAGGCCCTTCAGTTTTTTATAGCCCCAGAGCTCTACAGGCCTGTTTATAGGAACAGAATAGATATTGTTAGGTATACATTTTTTTTAAATTTGAATTTGAGAAGGAAACAGTGAACTGAATGATGAACAGATAACATATCAGTAAACATCTCAGCACACACAAGCATTTTCTTCATTCGGTTGTGTTGGTGAGGAACTCTATACATCAGGTAAGATCTTCTTTATGCTCATGATCCTTTTCAGTCTCCGTAAATACAATACTGCAGCATGTGCTGATACAGACTGTGGACTGTGATTTGTTGGGTAATTTGGTCTTTGACCAGCTTACATAGGTTAAAAAAAAAAAAAAAACTAAAAAAAAAAACGTAATATACTTAATATCAATACACTTATTATATTTTATTACACCATACAGAGTGCATAATTACAATGACGTTTTAATAGCATGTTAAAAAATAAAATAAAAAAATCGAAGATTACGAGAATAAAGTTGAAATAATGAGAATAAAGTCAAAATTACGAGATTAATGTTCTAATATTTTGAGAGTATATTCTAGCCTATTGTGCATGCAAATAGCCTGTATTGGGAGCACCGGGAGATATTCCTAAATCTCATCTTTCACAATCTGTCAGTTTTATAACAAAATACACTGTAAAAACTAAAACATCATCTCTAGCAATTTCAGCTGCAACAAAAATGCATTAGAAACGCACAGATACAGTAACCAGAGAAAAACTAATGCATGAAAGTCAAGGATCAAGACCCCAACTAAAACAAAAACTTATCCCCACAACAGTGACTTCAAATTTCATTATTGTCAATAAAACATCAACATCTAAACCTCTGTTATTTCTTAATAAGTTTTGGTAACACTTCAGAATAGGGAACACTAATTCACTATTAACTACGACTTTTCCCTCAGTAAAGTCCTAATTTGCTGCTTATTAATAGTTAGTAAGGTAGTTATTAAGTTTAGGTATTGGATAGGATTAGGGATTTAGAATAAGGTCATGTAGAATAAGGCATTAATATGTGTTTAATTAGTACTAATAAATGGTTAATATTCTAGTAATATGCATGCTAATAAGCAACTAGTTAAGAGACCCTAAAATAAAGTGTTGCTGAAGTTTTGTATGAAAGAAATAAAGTCAGACTGGTTTGTAATAAGTGAAGATGCTGAGAACTAGAAAGATCTGTTAGTGTTTAAAGGTGGGGTAAGCAATTTTTCAAAAACGCTTTAGAAAACTGATTCGGGCCAAGTAGCAAAACAAACTTGTAGCTAATCAGCAGTAAGGGGCGTGTCTACTCATGATGTGGAGGAGAGTGCACAGGACGGACATTAGCCGAGCGACAGAAAGATAGAGATGGCGGATAAAAGAAACAAAAGAAGAAACGTCTGCAGAACAAAAGAAGGCTAAAAGCAATAAGGCTAGAAGTAGGAACTGTGTAAATATCGGATCAGCTTTCCAGCACTGGAGAGAATCCAAGGAGCGGAAGGCCTGCGATCGGACGCCGAGGTTGCTTTGTTTCTTCTCGATAGGTGAGTAACACTGTGTCGTGACAGTTGTCGCGCCACAACAGCAAAAGTCTGTCTACCCAGGACGCAACAAAGCGACCATTGAAAATCTTTTGAAATTTGTGTCAATACGTCATAAATAGAACGCAGCAGCAGTTTTCTTTCAGGGATTTGTCGTATCGTGCCGCGTCACATCCAGTGTAGACCATAGATATGTATCTATGGTGTAGACAGCATCACTGATTATAATGAGTTCTATAGTATTTTGGTGCGCCCCGCCGCTAGCGTCTGGTGTAGAAACGGTGTAACATTGGTTTTGCTTTGTTTCAAAGAACTAATCATTGCCTGGGTTACGTACGCATGTGTGGGGCGGAGCTATCAAAATAGGGGCGAGACCCTTTTGGGGTAGGGGTGTCTTTGTTTTGGTGATTTCAAACGTCAACATTGGCTACCAGAAATCTCTTGCCCCACCTTTAATGTTCTGGATTTCTGTTGTCTGAGTTTTGTGGGTTACCATTGTGCTGAAGAGTAGAGTCTGTGCTTCAGTCCAAAATAAGAACAAGAAATGCTGATGTTGTGCTGCATATTGCTTTATTTAAAGTGTCCTTATTATGAGTTATGATAGGTACATATTTTGGTTTTGGGAGTCCCCAAAAACAGATTGGCATGCATACAAAGTCAAAAAGTTTTCATTATCTTATAATATGCATTTATTTTTTATCTTATTTTCTCAACGACTCCCAAACGATTCACTCAACAATTCATTTTTCCAAACCCTTCCTTTGTGTGACGCTAATCTGCAGTGATTGGTCCGATTGGTCGATTTCATTTCCATTTAATCCTGCCTGATAAAGCAGCATTTGTGAGCACAGTGCTGCTTTGTGTACAGCATTACTGGGGAAACAACTATTTTTACCGCTTCAAAAGTGGCACCTAGTGGCAAAGAATTAATTTGTATTTTCATTTAGACCAAAGCAAAAATCGACTGATGGTCAAGTTTTCCCAGGTCTGCACGAGCAACAAGTGGGCACCCAGTCAACAATTTGATCTCACAGTGATCTCACCATGATCTCACAGGATACTCGTGATGAGGTCACAATGTGAGGTAACAGTGAGCTAAAAGCAGCATTTATGGACACAATGTAAAGTCAAAGTGCACTCACTGCACAGAGACTAGATACCCAGCATGTATTGCAGCATTAGGCTTTTGACTGTCACCATTGTTGAGATTCATAAACCGATTCTTGAACTCTCTCTTTGTTTTTAAATTACACAATAATTCAAAATGTTTGTGATTTATGCTTTTAAAATCATTCATAAATTGTTACACTGTTTGACCCTATACTGTATAATCAAAAAGCTGTTATAATCAAAACGTTCAGATTAATAACACTTCACCAAGACTGCAAACTAAATCTAGGTGATGATTTTGTTGTTATCAACAACAACAAACCAATATCACTTGGTTGCAGTGTCTTTTTGGTGTTACTTGCCATAACAAATGTGCTTTACAAACACAGTCATAGCTACCCAAAAAAATATAATGTTATAAAGTCAAGGGTCAAGAACCCAACTAAAGCAAACACTAATCACTTTGGTAACATCAAACGAAACAATAAAACATCTAATTCTCAATAAGTGCTTTTGTAGATATCAGAAATAAAGTCTGTCTGGTTAGTAATGAGTGAAGCAGGTGATGCTGTTTGTGGAGTTGTTTAATCATTCTTTGCTGAGATCATGAGAGATTTAATGTATTCTTTTATTTCAGTTGATTTCATCGAAGGCTGTGTCTGGAGGTCAGTTGTATGTTTGGAGAAGGTTCTTATAACATAAATCTGTTAGCTGGACGTGCACTCATGAGCTCATCTTGTGAGAGCACTGTGATATCACTGTGATAGTGTTGAGAAACAGGAAGTAGAATGTCCCCCAGCAACTGATATTTGAACTGCCTCCTCTCAACCTGCTCAACATTTTGAATTCACAATGAGCTCACATATTACTCACACTGTGAGGATCACCATATGAGAATGGTGTGATGTCACTGTGATTATCGCGTGATCTCACGTGTTGACTGGGCTGGGCTAACATTCTACTTCCTGTTTCTCAACACTATCACAGAGATATCACAGTGCTCTCACATGATCAGCTCACGAGTGCATGCCCAGCTAACAGATTTCTGTTATAAGAACCTTCTCCAAACATACAACTGATTTCCGGACACAGCATTAGATGAAATCAACTGAAATAAACAAATCACCATCTTCACTTCACCCAGACTGACTTTATTTATGTCAGACATCTACAAAAGCGCTTATTGAGAATTAACAGAGCTTTAGATGATGATGTTTTATTGTTTTGTTTGGCGTTACCATAAAAGTGATTAGTGTTTGCTTTAGTTGGGCTCTTGACCCTTGACTTTATAACATTATGTTGTTTTGGGCTGCTGTAGCTGTGTTTGCAAAGTACATTTGTTATGGCAAAGAAAACCAAGAAAAGATTATAACCAGGTGATAACACAATCACAATCAGAAAACTTCAAGTGCGTCGTCCCTCTTAAGGCACCAGGCAACAGCCAATCACCAGAGGGATTCCCCATATTGACGTCACGCAACGACTGCATAAGCAGCCAATCAGCAGCCTCAGGGTTTCCTCTACCAGGAAAGGAAAACGAGCCAGCTGTCAACTTGAATGCAAGTAAACAAACAAAATCTCCATATATATTTTGCTGGCAACTGGGCGAATTGATCTTTCAGCAGTAAAGACAGCTGATAATCTCTGTTTGTGATCTTCATCAAGTGAATTTAAATAACTAGTAGCTATTACTAGAGACTTAAGTCTTTCTTCAAATCGCAATAACTCTCATCCTATCTTCAGCATGTTTGTGTATGTGTGTGCATGTTTTTGTGACAAATCAGGACATAGATTTGTATAATGACAAGGTATTACAAGGAGAAGGTGACTTTTCAGGACATTACCCCATGTCCCCACTTTTCAAAACGCTTATAAATCACACAGAATGGAGTGTATTGAAAATCTGAAATAGCACAAAGTTTCCTGTAAGGGGTAGGTTTAGGTGTAGGGTTGGTGTAGGGCAATAGCACATACAGTTTGTACAGTATAAAAACCATTACGCCTATGGGATGTCCCCACTTTTCCCAAAAATGAACGTGTGTTTTCAATAGGTTTAGTTCATGTATTGTACACTGTTAGACATTTCAAAGGGTTTTTACAGTAACTTACTGGCAACACTGTTGCCAGCAAGCTACTGTAATTAAGATTTACAGTAGCAAACTGTATTTGATTTATCAGTATACTACTGTAATTCATTAATTTTAATAGATTTCATTAGATTTTATAATTTTTATATAGAATTCATTTTATTTTTACTCTACATAGGTACTACTGGCATTCAATTAAAACAGACACAATAATTACAAAATATCAAATTCTTCATTTAACCCCTTAACTGTCACCCACAGTTTTGAACAGAGACATTATAGTGCACTATCCAAACTTAATTTTTTATAATTCATGAATGAAAATATTTTGTAACATGATTTTAATGTACCATTTACATGGTAATGCAATGTCTGATTTTAAAATGGGTTTCAAAGGATGAATTTTGAAATTTTAAGTTTTCTACTGATAAATAATTTCTTATGATTTCTAATTCGTGATAGAGAAAAAGGCAACTAAGAAGACTTTCTGTGACAAAGGTCAGAATTCATGTCATGATGTAGATTTTTT
This sequence comes from Onychostoma macrolepis, assembly GCF_012432095.1. NCBI lineage: Eukaryota > Metazoa > Chordata > Actinopteri > Cypriniformes > Cyprinidae > Onychostoma > Onychostoma macrolepis. The sequence goes on from NC_081155.1 coordinate 8,347,617, forward strand.
TCAGGTGCACTCTTGTCATAAACAGAGGTGTCAAATCCAGGGTCAGAAAGTAAAAGTCCTGCCATGTGTTTATTCCACCCATGAACTCAGCAGCTGATTTCACCAGAGGAGGAACCAACTCATTCCTTTCAAGTCACAAGCAAGTTTCGAGTCAAATCCCAAGACCTCAATGAGTTGAGGTAATTAAGAGATAATTGAGAGACTAATTAAATGATGATTGTGCATTAGTGATGAACACCTGCTGTTACTGTGAATCACAGAGGATCAGATGTTGATGTTTTATTGGTTAAAATGATACCACCATCATGTAGATCAGTGTTTGCTTTAGTTGGGCTCTTGACCCTTGACTCCTGTGTTAGATCTCTCTGTAGCAATGCATGTGCTGTTGTAAAGCGGAGAGATCAGTGCTGTGCAGTGAGCAACTGTTAGTTGTTTTCATATGATGAGATGATCATCAGGTGCTTACCTGTTTGCATCCAATATACTGTGTGTATATATATATATATATATACACATACAACATTTTTCATTTTTTTAATTTATGTTCTGCTTTTGAATAAACAACTCTGTGAAACCACAGTGCGCAATGAATTTACTGCTGTAGCAGTTATAGAGAAAGAATTTTAAATCTAATGCATTTAAATATTTAAACTCCAGTCCTACTCAGACACACACAGACATCAAGAACCAGCGTATGAATCTCAACAATGGTGACAATCAACAAAATGCTTCATGCTGCAATGCATGCTGGGTAACACCACAGTATGAATAATTATTGTCACCACTGTTGAGGATCGTATGATAAGTGTTCATGTCTAAAAGCCTGAGCAATATAATTCTTAATTTTTTCCAATATTTAATATTACGACGGCATTTGTTTAATAGTAAATTCCTGCAGTTCTGTAACAGCTGAACGTCAGTAACAAACCAAAGAGAGACACCTTCATGATGTTCATTCAAGTGACATAAAAGCCAAAAGTGTAAGCTCATCTGCTTCCTCAAGCTTTTAATTCAACAATGTGCAAATGTTTGTTGTGAAGTTAATATTTCAATTGCTTAAAAGCAATCCATTCTCAGTTACTAAAAGGGTCAAGAGCCCAACTAAAGCAAACACTGATCTCCATGATGGTGGCATCATTTTAACCAATAAAACATCAACATCTGATCCTCTGTAATTCTCAATAACAGCAGGTGTTCATCACTAATGCACAATCAACATTTAATTAGTCTCTCAATTATCTCTTAATTACCTCAACTCGTTGAGGTCTTGGGATTTGACTCGAAACTTGCTTGTGACTTGAAAGGAATGAGTTGGTTCCTCCTCTGGTGAAATCAGCTGCTGAGTTCATGGGTGGAATAAACACATGGCAGGACTTTTACTTTCTGACCCTGGATTTGACACCTCTGGTCATAAATTAATCTATTACTTTTCCTACATAATTTTTTAACAGAAAAAGTGGTAAAATACCTATTTAGGAGTCTTAGACCTTTCCAACGATATATAGTTTGTCATGATTAGATTAGGATTTAATTGTAAAATAGTGAAGTAAAGGTAGGCGTCCCACAGGGTGGACGGTGACAGTTAAGAGGTTAAAAGGTGAACCTCATATAGAATACACAAATCTCTCAAAACCATAGTTGTTCTCTTACCATGAATTATCAGTCTCAGGGTGGCTGGCATGCTCATGTCTTTCTTGATGCTTCATTGCAGTTGCCTTTAAAACACAAATACAAAAAATGCAGTAAATCTTAAGTTCCATTAAAAACTATAACAAACTAATTCTAAAACTAGAAAGGCAGCTAGCCATAAAACTAGTTTAACTTAGCTAACATACGCTTTTATTTTCTCAATAGGCTACTGGCCAACATTAACTATAACACCTGAACTAAATTTCACATTAGTTAACCTAATGTTAATATAAGATAAGCATTCCTCGTTAAAAACAATTTTAATTCGGTAACTTAATTCAATAAGCTGACAAAAGTCCTTTGAAATAACAGTGCAGTTTACCATAGTAAAGTTCTGTAACTGCCATGTTGACGAGTAAATGTTACTATGGGTTAAACTGGTGTGCAAAAATTTGACACAAACACACAGACAAACGTATATATATTTTTACCTTGCTTGCTGGTCTTATACTCTCATAAGGTGCATTGACACACAGCGCAGATGTTCTCCGGAACTCTTCCACTCTCGCGGGTTCATCCCCAGACAAAACGCACCGCGCTGCCCCGCTGGATCCGTGTCTTCCTCGGACGCGAGTGGAGTGGAGCGGCGCGACTCGACAACATACAACAATATAGAACCCATTATATATATACTATCTACAGTGGATGCGGACAGTAAAGTGAAGCCCCGGTATATTTCTGACGTGCAGATGCAGTTTCTGACACGAAGTACAAATGGATTTTCCAATCATTAGAAGCAATGTAACACATGCAGTGGAGTCAGTCCCACGCTGTTGCGTGCGTTGTAGACACGGTGTAGGGCAAATTGTGTCAATCCAAATGTAAGAAATGAGGAAAATAAAACGACCTCAGTATAATGGCGCCAAAGAGAACGTTACAGTAGTATACAGCAATTTAAAAAAAATACAGTAAGTCTCTGTATGTGGGGTCTGACGTCACAGAAAATTCCCATGATGCAAACCCAGTCAACAATTTGATCTCACAGCGATGTCACCATGATCTCACAGGATACTCGTGATGAGGTCACAATGTGAGGTAACAGTGAGCTAAAAGTGTAACCTCACAGCGCCCTCACTGTGTGCTCATACTAATGTGAGGTCAAAGTGCACTCACTGCACAGAGACTAAGTACCCAGCATGCATTGCAGCATGAAGCTTTTGATTGTCACCATTGTTGAGATTCATACACTGATTCTTGATGTTTCTCTTTGTGTTTAAATGACAGAGTAGTTAATAATGTTTGTGTCTTATGCTTTTATAATTCTCCATAAATGATTATGAAAGTGACGTGACTCAGAATTTGTGCTCTGCAATTAACCCATCCAAAGTGCACACACCCAGAGCAGTGGGCAGCCATTTATGTTGCAGTGCCCGGGGAGCAGTTGGGGGTTCTGTACCTTTCTCAAGGGCACCTCAGTCATTGTATTGAGGGTGGAGAGAGCGCTGTACATTTTCTCTCCCCACCTACAATTCTTGCCTGCCCAAGACTCAAACCCGCAACCTTTGGATTAAGAGCCTGACTCTCTAATCATTAGGCCACAACTTCCCAAGACTGCATATGGAATCTAGGTGATGACTGTGTTGTTATCATCAATAACAAACCAATATCACCTGGTTGCAGTCTCTTTTTGGGTTTCCTTGCCATAACAAATGTGCTTTACAAACACAGTTACAGCAGCTCAAAAAAATATAATGTTATAAAGTAAAGGGTCAAGAGCCCAACTAAAGCAAACACTAATCACTATGATGGTAACATCAAACAAAACAATAAAACATCATGAGTGAATAATGAGTGAAGCTGTGGATTTGTTTATTTAAGTTGATTTCATCGAAGGCTGTGTCTGGAAGTCAGTTGTATGTTTGGAGAAAGTTCTTATAACAGAAATCTGTTAGCTGGGCGTGCACTCATGAGCTCATCATGTGAGAGCACTGTGATATCACTGTGATAGTGTTGAGAAACAGGAAGTAGAATGTCCCCCAGCGACTGATATTTGAACTGCCTCCTCTCAACCTGCTCAACATTTTGAATTCACAATGAGCTCACATATTACTCACACTGTGTATCACCGTATGAGAATGGTGTGATGTCACTGTGATCATCGCGTGATCTCACGTGTTGACTGGGAAGGGTATTACAGTTATTTACTGTAAAGGGAATTTGCAGTATTACACTGGGTGATATACAGTAAATAACTGTGGAAATTACAGAAATGTCTAACAGTGTAGACTAGCAGTTAGCAAATAAACATCTGTTTCATTTATAAAGAATCCTTGTCTAGAGTTGTGTATTTTAAATTCAAACTTTGCCCAGATCACGTTACCTGTACTTGAAGTTAACCCAAACCAATTGTGCGTTTATTATCATGGCCACGAAATAAACAGAATTGCTAAGATACACTAAGTGCTAGACGCTGGACGAATAATTAAAGTGTATGCTATAAACTTTGAATCAATCTGATCAAATCAAGGCGAATCTTTAAGATTTGATTCCCTAAAAGCTAAAATAAGAGCTAAAATCCTTACATAGGAAGAAGGCCCAGTCAACACGTGAGATCACTGCTTCAGTGTTACTTTTAACACTCTGTAGGATGGACCATATAGACACCCAGCAGTGTTAATTTAACACCGGGGATTTTGCTGTGTGGTTGAACCAAACAAAGAAACATAAACTTTGTAACATCACCATCTTCATCTTCAAGTAGAGGGTCACGATTTATTTGCATTTTCTGTATCTCAGGGCTTGCAATTCAGACACTGTGGTATTAGAAAACAGCATCATCACGAGGATCTGTAAAAAGAAAACTAATTTATCAGTGGTTTTGAGTGGTGTTTTTGAATATAATTTGTATTAAAATTTGCATGGACATGCATTAGAATATCTTTGACTGTTCTCAGTTTACCTTTCAATGCTGGGGCCACATCCTCATCAAGCTTGACATGAGTGTCTGTTTTTATCCTCTTGTCTGTCATCACCATTCTATACTCTGTGTTGAACAATAGGGTTAGAAGATGCCAAACATCTCTACAACAGAAGTGCTGAATCCACAGTTAGCCCCAATAGTCACTTTATTAGGAAATATGTCTGCCAGTATTAAACCTTTGAGATTCATAGATATGACATTAAAATATACACAACTCTCTTTGCTCATCTCTCTGATATGATTTCAATTTGTCTTCTATTGCAACAGCAGCTAATCTGAAAACAACAAATTAATTAATATTTCACAATGAAAGAAAAAAAAAGACAGGCAAATGATGATTAGTCATGTTTTCTTTTTAACAATGACAGTACAATGAATTTACCTGGTGGGTATAATCAGGGCCATTTCTAGCCATTTTGACGCCCTAGGTTTAATAGTTTTAAATTGGCCTTTGAACTTGCACGGCAAAAAAAAAAAAAAAGCCTTACCTTGCCGAAACACTGACAGAACCCATTGATCTAATGGCATTGTTGAGCGCTCCAAATCCAAACGCAAACTTTGCATGCAACAATCAGAGGCAGCATTGACAGCGCTCTGATCCAATGGCATACAGGCATCATCAGAATGACAGTCCTCTAGCCCAATGATGTTGGGGGATCCAGTGGGGGTGGCAATCATATTTCAGGCCAGGGTGTCCGTGCCACTCTTGATCACAACCCTGTTAAAATGTAGCAGCAGTACGTGCGCTCATTGGCACCCCTCCAGCTGGTGGCGCTCTAGGTGACCGCCTAGCTTGCCTATGCCTAGAAACGGTACTGGGTATAATCAACTTTCTCAGCCTTAGCAGTTTCAGACGTCTTCTCTCTTAAAAGCATCCATTTTTACAGTTTAGTTTTTGTACCTACAATCAAACAGGAAATTATGGAGCCCGGGAAGTCACCTGTAGGAGAAAAAAAAACAATCCGTGCCGACGGTTTTGCAATCCGTTCCCTCAGTTTATAAACCGTACTCACAAATTCTTAAACTGTTCCCTCGGTTTAACAAATCGTGCCCACGGATTAATAAACCGTACCCACGAATTTCCTCAGATTTTGTAAACCGTATCTTCGGTTTTTGAATCCGTACTCACAAATTCATAATCCGTGCGCACGCTTTCGCAAATCCATTCCCACGGGTTTGTAAACTCACAGATTTGTGGCTCCGCCCCCACCGGCAGATTCAAACAAGCCACCTGTTTAGGTGCGGGATGCACTGTATTGTGTTTATTAAATATTATTTGTTATAGTAGCCTATGAGACCACGATCCACACTCATAAAATAGTCTTCTTTTTAGCGTTTATTTTACATTAATCACCAATAGGATAAAAAAAACCGCTGCCTGTGTTTTATAGCTTAAAATGAACGCTAAAAATAAGAATAGAAAATTTCCAGAATTTTCTAAAAAACAATAGAGTTTTGAGAGAAGAAGGTAAAAGGCTATACAAAACAAATAATGTACCGGTTATGTTGTCATTCCTTTGCTCTCTAACTGAATGTAATGTTATAATAGGCCTAGTTATTTAATAATAACATTAAGGCAACGCAAGGCAAGTTTATTTATATAGCACATTCCATACACAGTGGTAATTCAAAGTGCTTTACATAAAAGGACGTGAAATAGTCATTAAAAATAATAATAATCACAACAAAAACAAAATGATATAAAAATTAATTTAAAAAGAATTTAAAACAGTTAAGAATATAAAATGATCATACATAGTGCGATCAGTTCGGAGTAGCACAGTTCTCATTTAACAAATGCACAGCTAAACAGATTAGTTTTGAGTCTAGATTTAAATGTGGCTAATGTTTTAGCACATCTGATCTCTTCTGGAAGCTGGTTCCAACTGCAGGCGGCATAATAGCTAAAAGCAGACTCCCCTTGTTTTGTGTGAACCCTTGGTATTTCTAACTGACTTGATCCTAATGATCTGAGTGGTCTGTTAGGTTTATATTCAGTGAGCATATCTGCAATGTATTTAGATCCTATGCCATTGAGTGTTTTATAAACAAGTAAAAGTACAAATCTGACCAGATAAATCTGGCTACTATCACGTCATGAGCATAGTCTCCAAAAATGTTTGCTTTTAATACAGCAGTCTTGTGATGTTATAACAATCAGAGATTTAGTTTTTTTTTACCATTATACAGAAAGTGTCTTGAATGGAGGCATTTTGATTCACAGAAACATCAAGAATCGGCACATGAATCTCAACAATGGTGACTATCAACAAAAAGCTTGTTTTGTGATGATCAGAGCTGATCTAAATATTTTGTAGATTGTTACCATTGTTGAGGTTCATATGCAGATTCTTGATGTCTGTAACTCTACATGTTCTTATTTAAATCATTTTTTTCAAAATGTCTTACAAATCTTCAAAATGTCAAAGCAGTGCCACATTTCAATCAGTAAAAGTCTATAACAAAATGAAACTAATAAGTTTAGCGTGTTGGTATGTGCGTGAACCACATCATCTGACCAGAATTTTTCTTGTAGATTTTGCTATAATAAATGTGCTTTAGAAACACACAGTTATAGCAGTAAGAGAAAAAAAATGTGAAGGGTCAGAACCTCCACAAAATGGAAAAAAAATAAGTAAAGTCAGACTGGTTTATACACTGAAAAAAAAAGAAGTAAAATTTACTTAATTTTTTGAGTCTGTCCTCGCTGCAGCCTGTAGCACGATGACGTACTGGATCAGATCCAATCCGTGGTGGATGTTTTACACGCATGCGCTATATAGGTCTCGAATAAATTCATATTTTTTGTTTACATTTAATCATATTGCAGACGCTTTTATCCAAAGCTACTTAGTCTAAGTCAAGTCTAACGCAGTACATGCAGCAAGGGTTTTTGACCTACATTACAATACGCGATAACCTACATTACATTACAATGTAAAAACTGTAATGTCTAAATTCATCCATGATGTTTTTGTATTTACTGGCGACTTCAAAGTTTTTTTTTTTTTTTTTTTAAATTTCATATGTTATCACCAGGATGCCCACATCAGTGCTGTATCCATTATAAGGATACAATAAGCACTGTAACATGATATGAAGAGTTTATTTGAAAAATCAGATAATTCCGTTCTTTTTAATTTCCAAAATCATGTTTTTTTTTTATGTTTTATGTTTTTATTGTGTTTTATTGTGTTAATTAGCTGTTTTTTTTAACCTAGTCAAAATAACCAACTGCAGTTTGAGATTAATTGGAATGAATGCACAATGAAGAAACATGATTTCTGAGAACTGTTAAAAACGGAGTCATATGTCTTTGCAAATGAACTCTTCATATGCAGACGTTGCACTGCAAATAGCTAATTATAAAGATATGCATCTCCTCTTCTCCACATACACTACATCACTGGGTCCCATCATACAGGCACATGGATTCTCCTACCACTGCTATGCTGATGACACACAGCTCTATCTCTCTTTTCAACCAGATGATCCAACGGTAGCTGCAAGGATCTCAGGTTGCCTGTCAGACATCTCGGCATGGATGAAAGAACATCACCTCCAGCTCAACCTGGCAAAGACTGAGCTTCTTGTCTTTCCTGCCGCTCCAACTCTACAGCATGACATCACGATCCAGTTAGGTTCATCAACAATTACCCCATCAACTTCGGTCAGAAATCTTGGTGTAATCTTTGATGACCAGCTGACCTTCAAAGACCACATTGCAAAGACTGCTCGATCTTGCAGGTTTGCACTACACAACATCAGAAAGATCAGGCTCTTTCTGACGGAGCATGCTGCACAACTTCTTGTCCAGGCCCTTGTCATTTCTAGGCTGGACTATTGCAATGCTCTTCTGGCTGGACTTCCATCAAACACAGTCAAACCTCTACAAATGATTCAGAATGCGGCGGCACGACTGGTCTTCAAGGAACCCAAAAGAGCCCATGTTACACCTCTCTTTATCTCATTGCATTGGCTACCAATCGCAGCTCGCATCAAGTTCAAGACACTGATGCTTGCTCATAGAACAACCACAGGCTCAGCACCCGCCTACATGCACTCACTATTAAGAATCTACATCCCCTCCAGAAATCTGAGATCTGCTAGTGAGCGACGCCTCGTGGTACCATCACAAAGAGGCTCAAAATCACTCTCCAGAACATTCTCGTTCACCATTCCTGGCTGGTGGAATGATCTTCCCACCCATATTCGGAGTACTGGATCCCTGTCAATCTTCAAGCAACAGCTGAAAACTCATCTCTTTCGACACTACTTGACTTCAACCTACACATAAAAAAAAAAAAAAAATCTTTCTCCTTACTTATTCCTTCCCTTGCTAGCTTGTACTTATTTGAACAATGCCTGAGACTTGGTGTTACAAGCACTTCCTTTGTCGAATTGCCTCTTCAAGATGAATCGCTTCATGTGTTCCCCAAATTGTAAGTCGCTTTGGATAAAAGCGTCTGCAAAATGACTAAATGTAAATGTAGCCTAAATGTCTTTTTGATTAGGCTATATCCGTCATGTTTATTTAAATTTAATCGGGGATATTAAATTAATGCCGATTCATTTTATTTCGATTTTATATTATTCTAATATAGCTACAAACATTTTCAATAGGCTAATAATAATAACATTTATATTAAGACTTTACCTCGCTAATAACGCCTCAGTCAGGTAAAATAAATGTTGTATTAGTTGCTTTTCACACATCGTCTGATACAATACAAAACACTCAAAAAAAAGTCTCCATAGAGAGAGAGAGAGAGAGAGAGAGAGAGAGAGCGCTCTCGTAACCGAATGGATGGTATGTCTTTAGCCATTAGGTCTCTCTATCTCCAGGGATTTAACTTGCATATGAATAACACACACACAAAATAGAAATGGTCATCTTTGTGTTAATATGCCTTGTCCCTGACTGTGTGTGTATTTATTTGTAGGACATAGGATTGACTGTAAAAACCCGGTATAACCCGGGATAACGGGTCTATTGGCTAACGGAACCCCGACTGACAGGATTGTTTTTCTTCTTTTTATTTTTATACAGTATAAAAAGATGTCCGCATATTTTAGTAGGCCTATAACGTTTATACTCTGTCACGTAGGCCTATAGCACAGAGAGTGAGAATGAAAAATAATGTGAATCATGAACAAATTATTGACAGAACTATAAGACTATTATGGAAAAATAAAGACAATAAAACCCATTTTTTCGTAAAGAACAAACTAAATTGTAATTACTAGATTTTTATTTCCAAAACGAATCAAACTGATAAAAAAAAATAAACTTGTTCATTCAAAACTAAGCTATCCTTGCTTACGTAAAGTTTGAATAGCCTGCACTGCTGGTTTAAAATCACAGTATTCTATAATTTGTGTAAGCCTATGAAACACACCTATATATCTCGTAATTAATTTACGTTTAATACTAGTTTTAATGTCAGCCCCACTTTGTGTATTAAAATCCAATACTGCGCATGCGCGTAAAACATCCACTACGTATTGGATCTGATCCGGTACATCATTGTGCTACAGGCTGCAGCGAGGACCTCTTGAATTTTTCTTTTGCAAGTTTTTGCACGAATATTTTTTTAAGTAAAATTTAAATAAGGAATTAAGTAAAATCTACTTAACTAAGTTATCTAAAATTAGTAAAGGAAATAAATAAATTTAACATGGCTAGGTAGAGTTTGATGAGTAATCTCTACTTAATTATTTTAAGTTTACCCTACAACGCTCAAGTACATTTCACTCAATCACGGTTAGTAAACTTTACTCAAACAACACAGCACTGAACAAAAAAAAGGCTGTAAAGCATGTGGTTAAGTTACAAGCACGTACATAAGCAAATAGACTGTTCGTTATTCATTTTAAGATAATACATTGATTTAATAGACTTATTAACTGGATGAACACAGAGACCTCAATACTTGGCACATGATACACAGTGACAGTGACAATCAGTAAATGGTGTCTGAATGCGAATGGGTCATTTTGAGTAAAAAAATGAACTCCAGATGTCACAAAATAGCAAGTTACTTCACCTAACAACAAAAGCAACCAGTGTAAAACAGTGTAAATACATCTCAAAAACAGCAAAACAAAAATTACCTTATTAATTATTCATGCCCAAGTGCATGATGGGAACAACGGGATCATGATGTTGATATTTACTTAAACAATATTTGTAAAAATAGCAAACAATTCCAAGTAAAATATACTTATAAGTTCAAACTTTAAATTCTACAAGCTTAAATTGAGTACTAATATTGAATTTACTCTTTTATTTAAATTCTTGCCTGAACTAAATTATTTAATGCAGAAATTACATTTGTTTTTTTCTGTAGTATTTACTTCACCACAAAATCATTTTTATCAGTGTAATAAGTGAAGATGCTGAGATAGAGAGATTTGTTAGTGTTTCATGTTCTGTTGCTGCCAGTCATGTCATGCTTAATTAATTAATTAATCAATTAGTTAATTAGTTAATTTTACAGTGAAGGTGTTTGATTGTAATAATGAATGAAATGCCTGTAAATTAACAGTGTTGTCAGCTTATTTAAATAAGGAATTTTACTTCAATTTTAAGGTTTTTGTTTGGCACCCTGTGCTGCCAGTCATTTGACCGTTTTTTGTCTTTTGTTTTTCAGTGAAGGTGTTTGATCATAAAAATTCAGGAAATACCTGTAAAATAACAGTGTTTGTCAGATTATTTAAATAAGGAGATTTTACTTTAATTTTATGGTTTTTGTTTGGCAGCTATTGCTGCCAGTCATTTGACCATTTTATCATCTAACGGTTTTGTTATTTTATTAATTGTAGATTATGTTTGTAATTTTACATACACTGTAAAACATTGCTGTAAAATTTACAGTAACTTACTGGCAATTTTGGTTGCCAGTAAGACTGTAAATTTACAAGAGTACTGTAAATCAATAATTACAATTGTACTGTAAAAATACAGCAAACTCTTGCATGCTGTAAACATTTGGTAAACTTAATTCATTTGTTTCTACTAAGGAACATTTCTTAATATAAAACTGCAAACACTTAATTTGTAATAGTAAAGTTACTAAAAACATGACTTTAACTCAAATTGTTGCAGTTTATCATCAACTATAGCACACATGCATGTGGTAAAGCACTTAACAAAGAGATCATCACTGTATCAACAACTCTACAGTTACTGTCTTTAAATAAAGCAGCAGAACATCAGAGTTTGTGGCTCATCATTGACTGAAGCACAGGCTCTACTCTCCACCACAATGGTGACCCACAAAACTAAATTAGATCTCTCTTGTGCAAAATAATACAGTTCAGTTAAATATTTACTCTCCTTATAGATAACACCTGCTGTTAACAAGCAGAATCACTGAATGAAAGAGAAACAAGAACTACAACTGACTTCAGCCACAGCCTTAGATGAACTCAACTGAAATACAAGACATCATTAAATCTCTCAAGATCTGATTAAACAACTCCACAAACAGCATTACCAGCTTCACACATTACAATTTGACTTTATTATATGTCTATAAAAATGATTTAAGAATTAACAGAAGTTTAGTTGTTTTATTGAAAACATTTAGTTTGACTTCACCATTGTGGCGATCAGGGTTTGCTTTAGTTGGGTTTCATCCATTTTAATCTTAGCTTTTTTTCTGGCTGCTGTAACTGTGTTTGTAAAGAACATTTGTTATAGCAAGAAAATTCAGAAAAACTTTTAGTGCTACTGCAGCATTCAGACACACACAGACATCAATAATCAGCGTATGAATCTCAACAACGGTGACAATCAACAAAATAAATAAACAGATCTGAACATCACAAAACATGCTACTAAAACTCAACACAAAAAAAATAAAAGCACATAGTAAGAATTAAAGACAATAAGTGGACAATTCAGTGGCATAATTTATTCATGCCGCAATGCATGCTAGGATTCATGGGTGAGTTTTGTACTTAACCCCTTAACTGTCACCCACAGTTTTGAACAGAGACATTATAGTGCACTATCCAAACTTAATTTTTTATAATTCATGAATGAAAATATTTTGTAACATGATTTTAATGTACCATTTACATGGTAATGCAATGTCTGATTTTAAAATGGGTTTCAAAGGATGAATTTTGAAATTTTAAGTTTTCTACTGATAAATAATTTCTTATGATTTCTAATTCGTGATAGAGAAAAAGGCAACTAAGAAGACTTTCTGTGACAAAGGTCAGAATTCATGTCATGATGTAGATTTTTTTCAGGTGCACTCTTGTCATAAACAGAGGTGTCAAATCCAGGGTCAGAAAGTAAAAGTCCTGCCATGTGTTTATTCCACCCATGAACTCAGCAGCTGATTTCACCAGAATGCACAAAATGCACAATCAACATTTAATTAGTCTCTCAATTATCTCTTAATTACCTCAACTCGTTGAGGTCTTGGGATTTGACTCGAAACTTGCTTGTGACTTGAAAGGAATGAGTTGGTTCCTCCTCTGGTGAAATCAGCTGCTGAGTTCATGGGTGGAATAAACACATGGCAGGACTTTTACTTTCTGACCCTGGATTTGACACCTCTGGTCATAAATTAATCTATTACTTTTCCTACATAATTTTTTAACAGAAAAAGTGGTAAAATACCTATTTAGGAGTCTTAGACCTTTCCAACGATATATAGTTTGTCATGATTAGATTAGGATTTAATTGTAAAATAGTGAAGTAAAGGTAGGCGTCCCACAGGGTGGACGGTGACAGTTAAGAGGTTAATGAATTGCAGCATTAAGCTTTTGATTGTCACCATTGTTGAGATTCATACACTGATTCTTGATGTATGTGTGTGTATACTTGCTGCTGTAGTACTAAAAGTTTTGTGCATAAGACATTTGTAAAATTTTTCAGTAGCAGTTTGTCATCTCATTCAGGGTCATACAGCAGCTGTAAACAACACCAAACTAACAAATAAAAAAAATTCAGTTGAGTTCATCTAAGGCTGTGGCTGAAGTCAGTTGTAGTTCTTGTTTCTCTTTCATTCAGTGATTCTGCTTGTTAACAGCAGGTGTTATCTATAAGGAAAGTAAATATTTAACTGAACTGTATTATTTTGCACAAGAGAGATCTGTTAGTTTAATTTAGTTTTGTGGGTCACCATTGCGGTGGAGAGTAGAGCCTGTGCTTCAGTCAATGATGAGCCATAAACACTGCTGTTTTGTTTAAAGTCAGTGACCGTAGAGTTGTTGATACAGTGATGATCTCTTTGTTAAGTGCTTTACCACATACATGTGTGCTATAGCTGATGATCAACTGCAACGATTTGAGTTAAAGTGTTCTTTTTAGTAACTTTACTATTACAAATTAAACGTTTGCGGTTTTATATTAAGAAATGTTCCTTAGTAAAATCAAATGAAATAAGTTAACCAAATGTTTACACACCGTCATAACAATTTTACAGTACAATTGTAATTATTGATTTACAGTACTCTTCTAAATTTACAGTCTTACTGGCAACCAAAATTGCCAGTAAGTTACTGTAAATTTTACAGCAATTTTTTACAGTGTACATTTGTTTGTAATTTAAGAAAACAGAAAATGTACTGTATAAAAATACAGTAGTTTTTCTGTATTAAAAACGTGAATTATTGTAATTTCCCAGTCAACACGTGAGATCACGCAATGATCACAGTGACATCACACCATTCTAATCTGGTGATCCTCACAGTGCAAGTAATATGTGAGCTCATTGTGAATTCAAAATGTTGAGCAGGTTGAGAGGAGGCAGTTCAAATATCAGTCACCAGGGAGACATTCTACTTCCGGTCTCTCAACACTATCACAGAGATATCACAGTGCTCTCACATGATGAGCTCATGAGTGCACGCCCAGCTAACAGATTTCTGTTATAAGAACCTTCTCCAAACATACAACTGACTTCCAGACACAGCCTTCGATGAAATCAACTGAAATAAAAGAATACATTAAATATTAATGTATTCCACAAACAGCATCACCTGCTCCATTCATTACTAACCAGACTGACTTTATTTCTGATATCTACAAAAGCGCTTATTGAGAATTAGATGTTTTATTGTTTCGTTTGATGTTACCATCAAAGTGATTAGTGTTTGCTTTAGTTGGGCTCTTGACCCTTGACTTTACAACATCATATTTTTTTGGGCTGCTGTAACTGTGTTTGTGAAGCACGTTTGTTATTGCAAGGAATACCAAAGAGACACTGCAACCAAGTGATATTGGTTTGTTATTGATGATAACAACAAAATCATCACCTAGATTTAGTATGCACTCTTTGTGAAGTGTTATTAATCTGAGCATTTCAATTATAATAGCTTTTTGATTATACAGTACAGGGTCAAACAGAGCAATAATTTATGAACGATTTTAAAAGCATAAGTCACAAACATTTTGAACTATGGTGCCACTTAAAAACAAAGAGAGACATCAATAATCAGTGTATGAATCTCAACAATGGTGACAGTCAAAAGCTTCATGCTGCAATGCATGCTGGGTATCTGGTCTCTGTGCAGTGAGTGCACTTTGACCTTACATTGTGACCATAGTATGAGCACTCAGTGAGGGTGCTGTGAGGTTACACTTTTAGCTCACTGTTACCTCACATTGTGACCTCATCACGAGTATCCTGGGAGATCTTGGTGACATCACTGTAAGATCAAATTGTTGACTGGGTAATAGCCTGTAATGTATCATGTTAAAAGTGAAATTAAAATGCATTTGAATTGTGTACAACACAGCCTAGTATTATTTTACAAGTACGAACAAGTAAAACTGAACAAAATGTAATGTAATGTAAGGGAAACAGGTAAATTTAGCTTAAAGAGAATCATTTATGATTTTATAGGGAATTTGAACAGACTCACTGTTTCACGGCTGATCACTGAGTCGGCAGCGATTCATTGAACAACACAGTAATGTACAACATCAACTCTGCACTTGATATTAAAATCCAAAATATAGCGAAAGCACTATTAAAAAGCACAGTAACAAGATCGTCAGTTTACGACATTAACTTGTAAGCACAAAACACAAGATACTTCTCTTTTCAATATGAATAAGACTTTATTGGATAAATCTAAGACATGTAAACTAATCTAACACATGAGCACACACGTTGACACAAGTTGCAGAAAGAGAGAAAGTGAGGAAAGGATGAGTATAAGAGCTAAAATTTATATTAAATGCACCAGCTCAGCAAAAATCTGGAGTTGTAATTGCTTGCGTTGCCTTTGTGTTAAAGGATTCCCTTTTGTCTTAGTTGTTGCAGGAAAGGGGGTTTCTCGAGGTTGCTGATTGGCTAACAGTTCAGTGGTCGTTCGTAGTGAAGTCTTGAGAAGCCAATGGTTGGGCATTGGCTGACAAATGGTTTCGGAGTCTGTTGCTAGTTGAAGTTTGAAGCGGGTGCAGTCGGAGCTGGTCTTTGCGGCAAACTTAACTTTTGAATACGAAAATCAACGGAAAGAAAATAAACTAAAATAAAAGAATAAAATGATGTAACGAGACTAGGTGATTTTTCTTCTCATCGTGGTAGCAGCTGGCATGTAGGCCAGAGCACGCTCAAAGAGCACTAAAAATCAGCGTAAAAACGCAGAAGAAGAGAATTAATTTTTCTAATTTACAGTAAATCTATATATTTAAGCCCTTTCAAGCCACAAGCTTTTGAAATCTTGATGTCAAAATCCAGCATTTTTCACACAAAAAACCTGGCGCCTAAAGGGTTAATCTTGATTACTTGCCCCAATTTTGACGATCTCCTTCCTGCATTGGACTTATCAATAAGAATTATTTTGTCTCAATGTTGCAAGCTGTTCTGTGAAAGAGGCTTGCTTCAGACGGGCTGGCACTAGGGATCTAATTTATGACGTTGTCCTGTTTTCTTGGGGCCTCTCTGTGGAATTTGCTCTTTTGGTGGTTCTAACACCAATCTGGGGTGCGTTTCCCAAAAGCATCGTTAGCTAACTATGGTCTTTAGTTCCACTGAACTCTATTGGTAACGACGGAACTTGCGACCATAGTTGTTTTTGGTAAACGCACCCCTGATCGATTCTTAGATTCTTAAATGGTCTGATTCGTTCTGATCCTACAAACATATTGATTTTAGATATGGTTATTACTAAGGTATAGTTGACAAAATTATATTTATAATACATTATAAGTTATAGATATAATGTATTTATGTGTAAGTGAATTAATATACAGTACTTATATTAAAATGTTAAAATATTTTTTCAAGACATCTCCCTTTTGAAAAACAGACTGAAGCACGTGTTCATTAAACAGATTTAAAATGTATTCCAGTAGGTCTATGGTTTATAAATAAGAGACACTTTAAACCCATTAAAATCTGCATATTTTTTTTCTGTTCTTTACACAAAGTAAACATAAATTATACTTTAAGAAAGAGTAAAATAAGTATGATTTCTGTAAATACATTAAATGTTACAAATATATGCTTGTGTTTTAGCATATTCCTTAAAAGTGTATCTAAGCATATTTTTGCTACCAAAGTACTTCTAGTATACTTTAAAAAAAATATTAAAATGCAATAGATTTTGTATGCACTTCAAGTAAGCATGTTAGGAGTACAATTGTACTATAAATATCTGAATTTAAAGTAAATTTTTAATTTATTTAGGTGTACTTCTTTAAACCTGGGTAGGACTCTTACCGTAAGTGCTATAACATATTTATGGATGTATAAATCTTTATAATTATCATAATCATTTGTAAGTCACTTTGGATAAAAGTGTCTGCTAAATGACTAAATGTAATTATTGAGCATTTGTTGATCTACACCAATTTTCATGTGTGATGTTTTTGGGAAACTGCTTGTGGTTGCATGATGATTCATATACGATTGCTTCTGTCACCCGTAATATCTAAGATAATCCTTTCATCATTTAATTATGCTTTGACAATAAATGATTCATACTCTCCACATTTGTTATTCTTATTTTATCATTTCCATTCATACATGCAGTGAAAATATGGAATGTTTGACAAAAAGAGGAAAAAAACACATTGTACCATCACAGTTGACTATGGCTTCCTTTCATATATGTGAGTATTTATTTATTTAATTATTTGTTTGCTTGTTTGTTTGTTTGTTTCTGTTTGTTTGGTTGGTCATGATTGGCATTTAAAAGTTTATTCTCACTGACCCAAAAACTTTTTTTGGAGAAAAACTAGTCAGATGATGAATGTAGTTCTCAAATCAATTCAAAACATTTGTATTTGCTTTTATAGGTTTTTCTTCATATATCATGACCAGTTTCATAAGAGCACCAATCTCTGTTATGCTGTGTAAGTATGAAAATAAATATACTGTATAAATATAATGTGCCTTCATCAATTAAACAACTTAGACAGTTGCATAAAAAATCCATCTGTTGATTATATATATATATATATATATATATATATATATGTGTGTGTGTGTGTGTGTATATATATATATATATATATATATATATATATGTTGATTTGTTTAGCATATGGAAAACTGTCATTCCTTTGCATTCAGTGACATATCACACTAATAGTGAAATGTTCAGGAAACATATTCACAAGGCTCAGTTTTTTTTAGAGATTATTCCTTTTTACGCGTTTTTTTTTTTTTTACACACATAATATGGAACAAATTTAAATCCATTACTCCCCAAGATGCGTTAATGGTTAATTGATTTACAGGGCTAATTAACATAATTTTTTATCTTTAACCCTCAATCATCCTTCGGGACAAATTTGGGCAAAATCATTTTGTTTTGTTTTTTAAAAAATAGTTTTCTTAATTTGAGCGGTTCAAGACTTGGCTACTTTTCCTAAATTTGCCACCTGAACGCACACACACAAAAAAGAGGACTTGATTCAACAAAGTTAAGTGGTTGAAAAAAATTAAACTCCTTACTTTGACCTTCGTTCCAAAAAATGGGCACCCATAGGAAATGAATAGGAAATGGTTTCTGGTTTTTTTTTTCTTCATTTGTCCAATAAAAATCAATAAATCCAACACAATGCAGATCAAACATACACATAAATGAAGGTTTGAGTATGGAAGTAAAATAATGACAAATGTTTTTGAAATAAAAAAGCTTGTTGAATTTCACTAATTGAAAAACAAATGCATCCCAGTCAACAATTTGATCTCACAGTGATCTCACCATGAGCTCACAGGATACTCGTGATGAGGTCACAATGTGAGGTAACAGTGAGCTAAAAGTGTAACCTCACAGCGCCCTCACTGTGTGCTCATACTAATGTGAGGTCAAAGTGCACTCACTGCACAGAGACTAGGTACCCAGCTTGCATTGCAGCATTAAGCTTTTGATTGTCAGCATTGTTGAGATTCATACACTGATTCTTGATGTCTCTCTTTGTGTTTAAATGACACAGTATTTCAAAATGTTTTTGTCTAATCATGCTTTTAAAATCTTTCATAAATGTTTATGGCATTGTTGGGTCCTATACTGTATAACCACAGAGCTATTATTATTAAAAAGTTTAGATTAATAATTTCTCACAAAGACTGCATACTGAATCTAGGTGACGGTTGCGTGGCTATCATCAGCAGAGGTGTCAAATCCAGGGTCAGAAAGTAAAAGTCCTGCCATGTGTTTATTCCACCCATGAACTCAGCAGCTGATTTCACCAGAGGAGGAACCAACTCATTCCTTTCAAGTCACAAGCAAGTTTCGAGTCAAATCACAAGTCCTCAACGAGTTGAGGTAATTAAGAGATAATTGAGAGACTAATTAAATGTTGATTGTGCATTAGTGATGAACACCTGCTGTTATTGAGAATTACAGAGGATCAGATGTTGATGTTTTATTGGTTAAAATGATGCCACCATCATGGAGATCAGTGTTTGCTTTAGTTGGGCTCTTGACCCTTTTAGTAACTGAGAATGGATTGATTTTAAGCAATTCCAATATTGCTTCACAACAAACATTTGCACATTGCTGAATTAAAAGCTTGAGGAAGCAGATGAGCTTGCACTTTTGGCTTTTATGTCACTTGAATGAACATCATGAAGGTGTCTCTCTTTGGTTTATTTACTGACGTTCAGCTGTTACAGAACTGCAGGAATTTACTATTAAACAAATGCCATCGTAATATTAAATATTGGAAAAAGTTAAGAGTTATATTGCTCAGGCTTTTAGACATGAACACTTATCATACGATCCTCAACAGTGGTGACAATAATTATTTATACTGTGGTGTTACCCAGCATGCATTGCAGCATGAAGCATTTTGTTGATTGTCACCATTGTTGAGATTCATACGCTGGTTCTTGATGTCTGTGTGTGTCTGAGTAGGACTGGAGTTTAAATGCATTAGATTTAAAATTCTTTCTCTATAACTACTTCAGCAGTAAATTCATTGCGTACTGTGGTTTCACAGAGTTGTTTATTCAAAAGCAGAACATAAATTAAAAAAATGAAAAATGTTGTATGTATATATATATATATACACAGTATATTGGATGCAAACAGGTAAGCACCTGATGATTACCTCATCATATGAAAACAACTAACAGTTGCTCACTGCACAGCACTGAGCTCTCCGCTTTACAACAGCACATGCATTGCTACAGAGAGATCTAACACAGGAGTCAAGGGTCAAGAGCCCAACTAAAGCAAACACTGATCTACATGATGGTGGTATCATTTTAACCAATAAAACATCAACATCTGATCCTCTGTGATTCACAGTAACAGCAGGTGTTCATCACTAATGCACAATCATCATTTAATTAGTCTCTCAATTATCTCTTAATTACCTCAACTCGTTGAGGTCTTGGGATTTGACTCGAATCTTGCTTGTGACTTGAAAGGAATGAGTTGGTTCCTCCTCTGGTGAAATCAGCTGCTGAGTTCATGGGTGGAATAAACACATGGCAGGACTTTTACTTTCTGACCCTGGATTTGACACCTCTGATCATCAGTAACAAACCAATATCACCTGGTTGCAGTCTCTTTTTGGTTTTCCTTGCCGTAACAAATGTGCTTTTCAAACACAGTTACAGCAGCCCCCAAAAATATAATGTTATAAAGTCAAGGGTCAAGAGCCCAACTAAAGCAAACACTAATCACCACGATGGTAACATCAAACAATACAATAAAACATCATAATCTAAATCTGTTAATTCTCAATAAGCGCTTTTGTAGATGTCTGACAGAAATAAGAAATCCCCACCTCGTGCAATATTTTGTGAGTATCACCGTATGAGAATGGTGTGATGTCACTGTGATTGTCGCGTGATCTAACGTCTTGACTGGGATTGCATTAACCATTCTTGCATTTAAATGCATTGTATTTTTAGGGCAGCATATTTCAATCGCTGTGAATATTTCAATCCAAAACAATTCACATACATTTTCATCATGAAAAATTCAATAATTCATATTCACCTTTCAGATTTCACTTCCAAAAATATTTGGGTTGTTTAAAAATATAACCTATAATATTCAAGAGGCAAATTTCGGTCAAAATTTTATTTTGATTTACAAAATTGGCTTCCACAAATTCAGTGGTTCAAATTCGACAGAAAGTTTGACGCTGCACATCCGGGAACTGCAGGAAAAGCAGTAGATCACGATACATGATCTCCATCTGCTGTTCATCTTCCTCACCAGCAGGTGCCGCTAGCGGATAACTTTAGAGATGATCCCTACATTTGCGATTATCGAATGCCCGATGTCAAGCCAACATTTATGTCAGTATTTCACTGGGAAATGCTTAGCGTTTGCACATTACATTCATATACTGAGTGCATCTGTAGCCAATATAGTGTAGACTACATCACCAATAATGTGTGAGTTTGGTCTTTTATAGCACTGGGCACAAATACATTAAGACGCTAAAAAATTATATCAAATTGTGGAAAATGGGCATCAGATGACCCCTTTAAAAAAAAAAAAAAAAATGGGATCACTCCTGAGACCTTCATGCCCAAATTTGTCCACGACGGATGGATTAAGAGCTGTTATACAAAGGATGCTTGAGGGTTAATTTAAGCCATACTATGCAAACAGAATATGCTATAAATTGGTCTGGACTCAAAACATTAAATACATAGAGTTCAGTGGGTATGAAGCCATGTTTAACTAACTTTACCATGATCATGTAGCTGCTGTTCTCAAGTCAGTGTATTGTTGGAGTAACTGTAGTGCTGAATTACTTCACTGTAAACCTTAATACTCAAAGTAATTAATTTGTTTGAAGGCAAACGTATGCTAAACAAATTAGATCCAACAAATGTACTTTTATGAGTGTTTAGAGCTTTCAATATTTTTATCTAAGTTCATGAAACTGACACATTTTAAGTAATCTGAATTGTTTCATTGTTTTGAGTTTAATGTCCTTGTTTCTTTTAATTTAGAGCAACTTATATTAAATTGAAAATGGGGATTTCTATTTCCCAGCATGCTTTAACATGGCACTCAAAAGGGAGAGCAAATGCTGAAAATAGAGTTTATTTATTTCTTTTTGCAAGATTAATGTTAAGAGGGAGATTTACAACAGTGTTTAATTTAGGATAGGTATATGTTAAATGCTGTGTTTTTTTCTTCCACAAGTTTCAGACGGTTCAGTTAGATTCTGTGAATTGGTTCTTCGAGCATCACTAGTGTGAACCATGCCTTTAAGTTAAAGTCCATTAACCCTTTGTTATGTTGTTAATTCATTTGTCGTCATTATCATTTATTTCAGATGTCCTGGCCTGTGTAACTGTCACACAAGGGACAACCACAGTTGGTAATGTATTGTGTGGTGTTTTAACTGTATATGAGCAGATCTGTAGATCGGTGTGTTCAGCTTCTGTTTTTGGACTAGGGTTGTCAAGATATCATATTTTTCACTACACGGTTATCATGGCCAAAAGAATATTATAAAATGAATAGTTCCAGTCCTTGATTCTGATTAGTTGAGCCAAGTTCGAAGCTGTTGTAAATTTCTCTCCAAACATACAACTTTGTTTACGTCTGTGTGTTGCTCGGCAACCACTTTGTTGCAACCATAGACATACTGTACATAAGCTGTGTCTCATTTAGAAGGCTGCTATGAAGGTAAAATGACGTCAAAAAGATGTGCATGCGCAGGGTAAGATTTGTG
This sequence comes from Onychostoma macrolepis, assembly GCF_012432095.1. NCBI lineage: Eukaryota > Metazoa > Chordata > Actinopteri > Cypriniformes > Cyprinidae > Onychostoma > Onychostoma macrolepis. The sequence continues at coordinate 8,370,362 of NC_081155.1, forward strand.
AAAGTGTACATAAGAAAGCAAGTGTAAATTAATTTTGCATTCGCAAAAGCGTAGAAAAAAAATGTCAGCCTTTTACTGTTTTTGTAAGTGTATATCATGTATTGTGAAACTGCAACTTCATGCTAAGGCAAAATATTCTTCTGACTTTCATTTTTCCGCGCTTACACTTTTGGCACTGTTGTTTCGCCCAAATACAGCCAAAAGTATTGCAACCATGTCAAGAACTGCAAATCAGATTGACCGCCTAAAACTAATATGTGTGTGTAGAAAAAAAATCTTTGCAACTGTCTAAATGACTTCTTGCGTGCATAGAGCAAAATGTTCCCCAAATAACCCGCTATGTACGTCTGCGTCTTTGCGCTTGCAGTTTTGGCACGATTCTCTGACTGATTTCAGAATTGCAAGCGCGTGTGGAAAGCAGGACCTTCTTCTTTCAGCCAATCAAATGAGGCTCTCGCTGACTCTCGATTTACTCTTATCTGATTGGTTAAATAAACACTCCAGACGTGAGAACACATGTTTATTTTAATGGTATTTTTAATATTTTGTCAAAGTAGTTGTAATTTTTTAGATGATGATTTGGTTTGAAGTGTCAGTGTTTGCATTACAGTCAAATCTGGAGACAAATCACTATTAAACATTTTGATTGTAAAGTTTAACATAATTTCAGTGATGTAGGCAGATTATCTAAAATATTAAATTTCAATGCAATGTCGAACCAATCCAATAATGTTCACTCTAGCATCTTACACATATTTTACACATGCATCTTAACACATGCTTATTTTTTTCATTTCAATTTTGCACATATCATAACTGTACATACATATTTGTCTATATTATATATTGCGTTTTTGCTATTTTGTACATTGTCTATTTGTATATTATTCTTTTATTATCTGTGTCCTGTCCTGTTGCTGTCTTTCTGTTGCACTGTGGAGCTTCTGTCACTATAACAATTCCTCGTATGTGCAAACATACCTGACCGATAAAGCTCATTCTGATTCTGATTCTGATTTCATCACAAACTGTAAGACACATCAGTTTGGGTGATAAGATGGAGTTATCAAATATTTGATTGTTGCTTATATCTATTATTTGATCAAATCTTAGTGAAATAAAACTATAAAGAGCCAATTGTTTTTATTTTAATAAAATAAAACATTATAGTGTGAAAAATAAATGTTGTAAAGATGAGACAATTGTCTCACCTTGTTTAAGACACTCTTTTGTTGTAAACAACCTTACAACAGCTAATTTTAGTCTATTTTAGATCTAATTCATAAAGAAAAAAACCTCTGTAAGCGCATTGCATTCATCAGAGGATCATTTGACAACTTCGGATCCTCATCACGGTTTTAGGTGTGAAAGATCTAAAATCTACAAAACCTTAAATTATTTGTTAAAACAAAAGTTACATCATTGTTTGATCATACTGTTTTCCATCATCTTGTAGAGATACCCTGTGTGAAGTTTTTTATTTGTAAAAGTTTTGTATGAAACATCATACAAGTGTAAATGTTTAACTGTATAGGTTTGTTTTAGTGTGTGTATGTTTGTGTTTATGTTTGAGTATTTTCTTCCTAAACTATACCTAACTTTTAACTTAACCAGCTATGTATCATATAAAAACTTCAAAAGGGGACGCATCCTTTGATAAATGAACATCAACTGTATCATTAAGATATTTGTCACAAACCGTCAGACACATCAGGCGGGGGTTGATAAGTTGGACTTATCGTTTATTTCAATTATTTCTTCTGTCAATTATTTGATCACTTCTTAGTAAAATAAACCTATATAGACCAGTCGTTTTTATTTTAATAAAAATAAAACATTATACTTTGAAAATAAACATGCCGCATTTAAACACCACGATAAATAATTCAATTTTAAAGTGAGAAAGAAAGATTCTGTGAGGGATTTGTAGCACCTTGTTTAGGAATTACTTTTGTTGCGAACAACCTATGACAATTAATTTTCAGTCTAATTTAGGTCTAATTCATGAAGAAATTATCTGTATTCATCACAGGATCGTTTGATTGCTTCTAATCCTCGCTTTAGAGGTTCATGTTTTAGGTTTGAGAGATATAAAAACTACAAATCTTAACTTATTTGTTAAAACAATAGTTATATCGTTGTTTAATCATGCTGCTTTTCATCATCTTGTAGAGATACCCAGTGTGATGCTAAAAGTTTTTATTTCTAAAAGGTTTGTATGAGACATCATAAAAGTTTAAATGTTTAAATGTAGGGGATTGTTTTAGTGTGTGTATGTTCGTGTTTATGTTTGAGTATTTTCTTCCTAAACTATACCTAACTTTTAACTTAACCAGTTATGTGTCATATAAAAACTTCAAAAGGGGACGCATCCTTTGATAAATGAACAGCTACGCCAAAGTTTACGATGCCAGACCCCCTCAAAAACTCGTTAGATTGCAAATGAGTTGCGTCTCCAGAAACTCTCTTGATCTGATACGCTCGCGTCGTTAATCATTCGTCCAGACACACAGTGTCGTTCTCATTTCGTTGTCCCCTGCGTGAGACGAAGTATTTACATTTCGTGCGATAATGTAAAAAGTTTAGGCGTCTAATTATGGCTAAAAATCCAAAGACGTCCGAAACATTTGCTTTCATTCCGGTTTCCGCTCACATGCGCGCATATGCGTTTGAACCGTTATAGCAGGCTAGAAAGTTTAAAGATTGACAAAAATCAAAGAGTAAATAAATGTATTATACTACTAAAATAAAATAAAACAAGACAAAAAAACTTTTCCTGTGGCTTAGAGGCGATTTTTATAAGAAAAAAATAAAAACCAAATTTTTAAAAGTGAAAAAAGTCTGGGTTATATAACACGTCAGAAGTCTTAAACTTGACAAAAATAGAAGAGAAAATAAAGGAATTACTAAATTAAGTGCGAATAACTAAACTAAAGTAAATAAAATAAAATAAGCAGCATTTCCCTGGTAGGTAGGCCTACTGTTTGTTTAAAAGGTAAAAACTAGACTAACCTAATTTTAAAATGAAAATTGCTTTAGGATGAGTGCCGAATTGTTTCATTAATTAAGAAATGCTAAAGATTTATTAAAAATAACGTTCGTTCTAATGTTAAAACATTACTTTAATTCTTTTAAATCTTTGCATCGGTCTCTCCTCACGCTGTTAGGAAGGCGGAAGGCGTGGTCTGGATTCACCGGCGTAAACGCATTCTGAGCTTTGACGCGCTAGTGTGCGGTTATCGGCCGGAGGCTGCGTAAGATAGTCTGCTCTTTTTCTTTTTTTCCCTTTATTTATTTATTTTACATCGCAGTTATTTTTTCTCTTTCTTTTATTTCCTAACTTGTAACAAGATTTTGATGAGTAGCTTACATAACGAACGTGTCTGATGCTTTTTTCTGTTTTAGAAGACGGGTAAGATAAGTCAGACCTATTTGCTGTAACTTGTGAGAAAAGCTACCTTTTAATCTGTAATGTTAGAACGTTGTAAAGTATGCTTTTTTTGTTTTAGAAGATGGTAAGATGAGTCAACATTATTTAGCTTGTAATGTTATGCTATTGTTTTAACTAAAGTGTCAGATTCTTTGTTTGTTTTAAATAAACAAACACGTACACTTCTATTTCTTTTTATTTAACTTAAAACGTTTTTAAACTAGTTAGAGTTCGTTACAACAACACTAGCAAGTCGTTGCTCATTTTACGTATATGTTTGATGTTTTTTGTTGATATGTGTGCGTGAAAAACTCCAATAAAAACTTCCCTTTGTCCCGTTTAACACAGTTTCACAATTTAAAGTTTAAACACATAACAGTCTTCAATGGCCCACACAAAAACACGGTTCCCAAAACATTCATAAATACCTTAGGATCACTGGACAGTAAAAACAGATGCTCATTTAGATGGGTGGGGGTGGACAAACAGGTGTCCAGTTTGGGTGGGTGGGAGGGGTGGGGGGTCTTATCTTTATGAGAGGGCAATAAATCAAAAATTTGGACGCAAAGCATACTGGGATCTCTCTGGGGGGGTGCTAGATATAGTCTCAGAAAAATTTAATTTTTCATGGTATCATCTTCAGATTTGAAATATAAACTCATGAGACATGTGACTTTCAACCCATTACTTTTCTGGATTGCTCCAGGACTTTCATTTTTATATGAAATAATAAAAAATTCAGTGTGGTACAAATTTTTTCAAGGCACTTCAGTCTCTGGATGATGGATAGTAAAGCCCAAAGGGTCTTCTTTCCAAAGATACCAAAATTGTGTGTTTAGCACACTGAAGTCAGCAACTGTTATAATTTAAAGTTAGGTAGGTCATTTTTAGCTGTGAGTCCCAACATGGGGAGTGCTAGCTAACAGGTTAAGAACAAAGTGTATCCGTTTTCACCAGAGGCAATTTAGGGTAAGTTGTAAACACCACATCTGTGCTTGTGTGTACATCTGCCGGCGCCGGCATTTTTCTAATTAACGATGGTTGTTTATGGTGAAGCAAAGAATTGTGGGTTATCTGTAGCAGCGAAGGATACACCTGATGCATCCTCGGAATTCCTGTGAAAGAAGGTTGCATTCAGAGTGTCCTACTAGCTTTTCTGAAATGACACAGCCTCGATGACGTATGCACCCTTCGAATGAGACCTCCGGAGGATGCAGCCTTCTAAATGAGACACAGCTATAGACGCCCTGTTCGACCGCTCCAGGCATGTAGATGCGGCCGCCATCTTGGAACGGTTTTTTGACATCACTCACCATAATAATCAATGAATATTCAAAGATGCGGCACTTGAGTCTTAAAATCTTGAACTATGTATTTTTTGTCAAGGTTAGAGAAGGAATTTGACTGCTAAATAGCGCAGTCCAAATTAAAACAGAAAAATGACCACTAGAGACTGACAACTTTCCATGGTAAGGCTATGTCTGTTTGCAAAACAGACTCTAGAGAATGAATTTGGGTAATTTATACTTTTAGATTATACCTGATACCACACACACACACAACCAAAATAGCTTTAGCAGTTATACATGCTTATAACTTGCTGTTTTAGACGCGCACAATCAACTTGTGCTCAAGGTTTCGCAGCATAGATATGAATATGTAGATTGCGGGCGTGTCTACGTGCTTGGAGCGGTTGAATCATGGGTCGAATGGGGAATCTACACAGATCTATGGTTCACATACCGTTCCAAAATGGCGGACGGCTTACGTATTGTGGCCCATAGAAACAGTCGCTAATGAGGCATCTATGTATATATATCTATGGTTGCAACCACAACTGTTTCTGAGGAACTACATTGTTTGGTGGAAGAATAATGTTTTTATTAATATAATTACATTATATTTGCTCTGTCTTATTTTGTGAAACCTTACTACATGGAATAACTATTTTATAAAAACTTTCTAATCCACGGCTTATTGGGGCTTATTGCTGTAGTAGGATATTTCAAAATATCTATAGAAAAAAAATAGTGCTATTAAATTAATATTTATTTATTTATTTATTTGTTTGTTTGTTTGTTTGCTAATGAATCACACCACTGCATATAAAAGGAACAATTACACTTAACTTATTTTAGTAAAATAACTTATTTTAGCTAAACTTATTTGAGCTTGGCACTATTGATGGGTGAAGCACTGCTTTGTGAAGCTTTGAAATCTTTGTGAATAATTTGTTTCAGACCAGTGGCTCAGAGCACATATCAAGCTGCCAAAGTCACATGGTTTCAGTTAATGAGGTTTCATTACGTCACAACTGTTTTGAAGTGGGCTGATCTCTGTAAACCCATGAATCACTGTATTTCATAGAATACTACATTTACATTTAGTCATTTAGCAGACGCTTTTATCCAAAGCGACTCCAAAGTTATAAAAAAACCAAAACAAAAAAACCTGAGTGACAAAATAATGCGAGTTTGGAGGAAATTATGTTGTTATTCTAATAGTATATATATATATATATATATATATATATATATGTAACGTTTTTTTTTCTTCCCCATAACAGCTAATCTTTCTGACCCCTGCTACAACTACACTGCACTGGACAATCCATGGAGAGCCACCAATAATACATATGGCTTACATTCATATTACATGTGTGACCAGTCTGTCACCTGGAGCGGCTGGTATCGTCTCTTCATTAATGGTGTGAGCGCTCACATCCCAGACACGTGTGTGGCAAGGGGTAGCTGTGGTACTGACGTCACACTGTGGATTCGTGGTGGACACCCAACAGTTGAGGATGGAGTCGTCACTCGAGATGTCTGCGGTAACGATGGAGGTTACTGCTGCTATTACGGGTCTTTCCCCATCAAAGTCAAAGCCTGTCCAGGCAATTATTACGTCTATGAGCTGGTTAGTCCAACTCTTTGTCATTCAGCATACTGTGCAGGTGATTATATTCACATGAGTTCTTTCTACACCTTCATGCTATTTGTACCTCTGTTCAATAATCACTATTCATCCAATCTTTCAGATGTTGGCAGCATTAACACCAGCTCTACAGCCGTCACACCAGCGACCATCTCAACTGGTAATGTAACTCACTGTGTCTATACTGGCTTATTTACTGGACTGATTTATCTGCAGATCTGCAGTGAAGTCCACTTTATACAATAGAGACGCAGCTTAAACAATAGTGTCATTAATTCAGTCAGATTTTTAAAATTATTTATTTATTTTCCTTATTTGATAATTCTGTCAGCAGGTGAAGATGTTAGAAATGTATTTAAGGGATTACTTCTACTGATCCTACTTCTATCCACTAGCTAGCTGTGTTTGATTTGTACAGATTATACATTTTATGTGGCCGATATACCAAAAAATTACTTAAAAAAGACCTAATGGATGTCATGTGACATTTTCAGATTCCTGAGGCTGAATGACTGAATCTGTGATGATATCTGTGCCATTTTTGTTTCAGTTTTACTACTATATAATGTAATATATTCAGTTAATCAGGGCGAATGGTCTTTTCTGTCTGATATTTATTTGAAAATCAAGGGTAAATCGTAAAAATCATTTTGAATGGCTGCAGCAGGGTGAGTTTGGTTAGTTAATAATAATTCCACCAAACTCACTCATGTAGCAGAAATGCATTTATGTAGAAAATAATACATGTAACGAAGGTGCAGGACTCTTTTATTAGACCAGCAAGAAAACTGGAAACCTCTCATAAACCTGCATACAAGCAGGTGCTGACCTAAAGTATTTCTGTCAATCCAAGAAACTGTATGCAGAAATTGCAAGAAAAACATTAACGCTAGAAAAGACTCTGCATCAGAAAATAACACATCTGCCACCAAACAGTGAAAATGAGCAATTTTTCTCTGTCCTCATTCTAAGTCAAACCTGTTCCATTTCCTGTCATATGCAGAGTGTGTCGAAGTCGCTTTCACACTCGTCTCAATCACCCTTGGAGGCAAAGCCATAACACTTAAGTTTAACCTCTCACGGGCCAGACCCAAAGAGCCCACTTTTCTGCTTGTGAGAGGAGATCCTTATTAAAATGCTGTATGTTGCTTTATTTAGAAGTCATAACAGTGTAGCTGCTGATGCTGTTATGAACTCAGACATGTTTGCGTTCAATTTGTTTTTTTAGTTTTAATTGTTTCACTTAATTTTCAGTTGAATTTCAGATAAAGTAGAGCGGTGTTTAGTTTCATTTCATGTCAAGAAAATAGTCTTTGTTTAGTTGACTCAACTGAAGTAAGATCACAGTGATAATGTAATCACCTTATTAACACACCATAAATATTAGGGTTTTTTGTTGTTGTTTTTACTTTGTGCTTTGTGGTTTAAGGCAATTTACTTTACATTTAATTCAACAGTACTTTTCTATAATGGCAGAAAATTTCACTTTTTTAATGTTCATTTTGTATTTATTTATTTTTATTAAAGGGCACCTGCAAAATCCACTTTTGTTTGGGCATAAATGTGTGTTGGCAGTGTGTGAACACAACCACCCTACAATAATAAAAATCCACCCACTCTTTTTTTAATCCCCTTTAAAGCAAGTCAGTCTCACTAGGCCTGCCGTTTTGACTCTCACCGCAGTATGACGTCACATTTCGGAGGGCCGGATAGTAGTAAGGCTATGTCTGTTTGCAAAACAGACTCTAGAGAATGAATTTGGGTAATTTAAGCTTTTAGATTATACCTGATACCACACACACACAACCAAAATAGCTTTAGCAGTTATACATGCTTATAACTTGCTGTTTTAGACGCACACAATCAACTTGTGCTCAAGGTTTCGCAGCATAGATATGAATACGTATATTGCGGGCGCGTCTACGTGCTTGGAGCGGTTGAATCATGGGTCGAATGGGGAATCTACACAGATCTATGGTTCACATACCGTTCCAAAATGGCGGACGGCTTACGTATGGTGGCCCATAGAAACAGTCGCTAATGAGGCATCTACGTATATATATATATATATATATATATATATATATATATATATATATTCAGTGGCGTTCCGTCCATATAAGCTGCAAATGCGCTGCATACCCAGGCCGTCTGAGAGAATGAGTTCATGGGCTAATTAATATAAACATGATTATAAGTTGATCCCTTGTCATTTGAGATGTGACTTAAAGCTCAATAAAGCGTTGGGAATAAGTATGTAAAATTATTTATGAAAAACAGCGGTAATTTTCTGTAAATCTAGTCAGTGACGGAAGCTTCCGGATTCTCCGCAGCTTTGGCGCCTCCGCTCTGTGGCTATGTTCGACTTCATGCAGCGCCGTGCAGACCGACCGGCGGCTGACTTGAAGCAGTGCATGCCGGTTAGAAAATTTGTCTGACTTGAACCGGCGATGACGCCACGTCACTGTCACGTGTGGCATCAAAGTACCGCGATAGCGTTTCCAGAGCAGCCGGCTGACTCATATGGAAGGCCGTGTTAGGCTTGTTTGAGATGCGCCTCGCCTCGTCTGAAATGTAGGCGCGAGTAGGCGGCTGCAGTGAGGGGAGGAGTGAAATAAGCGCAGTCAAGACGGACAGTTCTGCCCTCTCGAAGAAGAACAGATACCTACGAGATCAAAGGCAGATATCGCGTTATTCTCACTCATATGCTGTGCTGCTGATAAACATGATAATTTCAGTTCTGTTGCTTTTATATGAATATGAACAAGACACTCAAAGTGCTTGCTATTTAATTCCATAGGAAAGGCATATTTATCATACATTTTTTTTTATTTTAATTCAAACATGTATTTTAGATTTTTATAGAAAATATGACAACAATCACATATCTCACACAGAGATCACACTGTCATAGTGTTTGGGGATATTCATGCACAATTTAAATACATAATAGCATGATATCAGATTAAAAAAATAAAACATTTTAGAAGAGAACACAGCATCACGGTTGTCTGAACCAATGAGCATTAAGCTGTGTCTTCAGTCAGTTGTTTCCCATCATACTTTTGATCAGCGCAGTCGGTGGAGAGCAACTGCGCGCGACTGCTCAATCCGACACAGCCGCCTCGCCGTCGCGAGAGTTTTTTGGCACACGTCAGCATGACACCAGAGCAAGGCGGACGTAACTCGGACACTTTTCTAACCGGCATGCATCCGGTGATCGGTTCTGCACAGATTTTGCTCATCTCAAACAAGCCTATTATTAAATTTGTCTTAATACGGCCTTCCATAGACTCAGCTCGCGCAGTTTCTCCAGAGCGACTTCAGGAGCGCTGATGACGACACAGCTGTTTCATGATTGGCCAAATTCACCACATGACAACAATGACGTGTTTCTAACATCTTCAAATCCAATACTGCTCACAGATCTTATTTTACTTGGAAAATATCACATTCATGTGAAAAAATGGACTAAAGCTAAGTATGCAAAACATGCGAGAGCATTACTACCGGGAGCAGAAAGTGTCTGACTTGACGTCTCCGCTTTCAATACCGCCCCCGAAACAAACAAACAAACAAAAAACACCATAACTGTATATTTTCATGCTTTCTCAAGCAAAGCAAAATTTGAAAGTCCACTAAAAACATATCTGGTCATAGACAATATCGAAGACGTTATTGTCAACATGCCTAAGTAGTAAAAAAAAAAAAAAAAAAAGTTTATAAAAATGTATATAAAATTTGAAATAATAACAATACCTTTGTTTTCCGTATACTTGTGTTGCTTATAGTTAAAGTCATTCTGTGATTTTATTGTTGTTTTTGCAACGTTACTTGGCAATATTTTAAAGATATATATATTTTTTTTATCATTTATTTATTTTATTTTATTTTTGGGGGGAGATTTTGCATGGTCTGTTACTGTCATCCGGGTGGTAGTTTTAACTCATATTCACTGGAAAAAGAAAAAAAAAAAAAACATTCAGTTGATGCAGAGACGCATAGACCGGGGGAATCCCCCATCTCCCCACGCTCTGAATATTACGTGTCATAACGTAACTACGTGTGAACGTTATTTGGCGGTTTTTACTCGGAAAATCAGCTGTTTTCTAGAATGCTGCGCTCGAGTAACTATGGATAAACCTGAAACGATAGCAGAAGGATTGGAGATGAATTTCATTAACAAATAGCCTAAGGTAGGAATGTGCATACTTTTAAAAGGGGGTCTTAATCTTATCACTCAGCATACCCGGTTAAAAAAGTCACCGCTCGCCACTGATATATATATATATATATGGTTGTAACCACAACTGTTTCTGAGGAACTACATTGTTTGGCGGAAGAATAATGTTTTTATTAATATAATTACATGTGATTTGCTCTGTTTTATTTTGTGAAACCTTACTATATGGAATAACCATTTTATAAAAACTCTGTAAACCACGGCTTATTGGGGCTTATTGCTTTAGTAGGATATTTCAAAATATCTATAAAAAAAAAAATAGTGCTATCAAATTAATATTATTTATTTATTTGTTTGTTTGTTTGCTAATGAATCACACCACTGCATATAAAAGGAACAATTACACTTAACTTATTTTAGTAAAATAACTTATTTTAGCTAAACTTATTTGAGCTTGGCACTATTGATGGGTGAAGCACTGCTTTGTGAAGCTTTGAAATCTTTGTGAATAATTTGTTTCAGACCAGTGGCTCAGAGCACATATCAAACTGCCAAAGTCACATGGTTTCAGTTAATGAGGTTTCGTTACGTCACAACTGTTTTGAAGTGGGCTGATCTCTGTAAACCCATGAATCACTGTATTTCATAGAATACTACATTTACATTTAGTCATTTAGCAGACGCTTTTATCCAAAGCGACTCCAAAGTTATAAAAAAACCAAAACAAAAAAACCTGAGTGACAAAATAATGCGAGTTTGGAGGAAATTATGTTGTTATTCTAATAGTATATATATATATATATATATATATATATATATGTAACGTTTTTTTTTCTTCCCCATAACAGCTAATCTTTCTGACCCCTGCTACAACTACACTGCACTGGACAATCCATGGAGAGCCACCAATAATACATATGGCTTATATTCATATTCCATATGTGACCGGTCTGTCACCTGGAGCGGCTGGTATCGTCTCTTCATTAATGGTCTGAGCGCTCACATCCCAGACACCTGTGTTGCTCTGTATAGCTGTGGCACACATATCCCACTGTGGATTCGTGGTGGACACCCAACAGTACAGGATGGAGTCGTCACTCGAGATGTCTGCGGTAACGGTGGAGGTTACTGCTGCTATTACGGGTCTTACCCCATTAAAGTCAAAGCCTGCCCAGGCAATTATTACGTCTATGAGCTGGTTACACCCACTCTTTGTCATTCAGCATACTGTGCAGGTGATTATATTCACATGAGACTTTTGTATTATTCGTGTTTATTGATATTCATGAGCCATTATTTTTTCAGCTGTTGCTAACATCAGCAGCACTATTACAACAGTCACACCAGAGACGAGCTCAGCTGATAATGTAGTCTGATGTTTCCTTGTTTATTGGTATTTTGGCTGAATGTTTGTGGATCTGTAGAATTGAACAGGTGTATGTGTGTGTGTGTGTGTGTCTAGATAAAGATGAAGGAATGTGTATGTGTGTGTGTGTGTGTGTGTGTGTGTGAAGGAATTAATGTGTGTGAAATGTGCAGGTGTACTGTAACTGTAGACATTTTGTGTGTCCTTTGTAATATTTGTGTCTTAGTTCATTGTTATTCATCAGTCATTTTTCTTTTTTTCAGCTGTTACTATCAGCAGCACTGTTACAACACTCACTCCAGAGACGACCACAGCTGGTAATGTAGCTTTTGATCATTCACAGCCCTGAACCACAATGTGAAAAAAAATAAAAATCCTTTCTGAGCCTCTAAGTTTTCAATTGTTCTCGCTTCAAAAACGTAATTTTTTCTCCACAAGAGGTAACACAAAAATGAAAAAAGATAAACTAGCATTAGCACGCTGTATCAACCTCATCCACCTGGTGCCACCACTATCAATAAGCATAACATATAGTGCTTACACTGATTTTTCTGTTTATTTATCTTTGAATTATACCTTACATCGTAAACAAGACAAAATATTTTTTTTTTTTTTTTTTTACATTACATGCACTAGACCAGAGGTAGGAACCTTTTTTGACCAAAGATACTTTTTTGTCCTTTTTTTATGGTTAATACTTCCAAAAAAGCCACTGCTAAATCATTCAGTCAATCAATCAATAAATAGTAGCTTGTAATAGTAGTTTGATTAGTTTCATAGACAACTACAAACAAAGAAATGTGTGACAAACAATATGATGAAGTCAGGTAAAGTGGGCCACTTTGTGTAAAAAGTGTAGGCTAATTTAGATACCTAGAGTTTTTTTATTTTTATTTTTTTGTTGTTGTTGTAACTTTAAGGCTCAGCTATACTATTTAAATTTGAATACAGATAATATAAAGTGTTATTTACAAAGTATGTACTAATAATTAGGCTATTTTGAGATCATGCACTCCAGACAAATTTATTTTCAGGTAAAGTGGGCCATCCTTTAGGGCTGTAATCAACCAAAGAAAATCTTGGTCGACTGAAGTCCTGAAACTTTCGACTAAAAATCGACTAAAAATGACGTTGTGGAGAAAAAAAAACGTACGTTACATTAATTAGATGCGCACTGTGCTCAGTACTTTGTAGCCTTGTTGTCTGCCTAAATTAATTATAAATAAACATAAAAAACTAATAGGCTATTTGCAGTATATTAAATTGTTTTTGACCTAATTATTTTGCACTGAAATGAGTCCGACACACGAGTCTGTCGTCTCTGACAGCGGTGCATCACGTGCACCTGCGCAATATCATAGCCTGTGATTTCTGAAAACAGTACTATGTTGTCAACTAGTGATATCACAAGAACTTTTGAGGAATGTGCAACATAATTTAGAAAATTATTTTTGTCATATGTTATAAGTATAACTGTCAGACACTATCATTTCAGCCGCTCTGCGCAGCTCGCCCAGAGCGAGGCTGAACATAAGAGCTCAGCTTCGCGGCTGAGACACGAATAGACTTAAAGCTTTTACTCTTAATAAACACAAAATGCGCGTCCACTTTAATAAAAAAAGAATATTTAAAGTTAACAATTCCTTCCGTGATATTATTTTTCCGTTTGGATGATAAAGGAGGCTTAAAATCCAGCGTGGTCTGGGTGATTCTACCGTCATTACGGATGTGTGCGCCTGCAGTTATAAAACGATTATTACACTAAAATATTGAAATATGCCAATTCTGATATATTCATGTAGCCTACTCAAAAACAGACAGGGCAACCTAACGCAGACAAGTTAGCTTACCGCTTTCAGATGATACGTCATGTTTGTCGTCGAGCTGTGGAAGGCAAACTGTTGCTTGCAAACTTTGCATTCAACCTTTTTCCCGTTATTAATTTTAACAAAATGCTGCCACACTGTCGTTTTTTTGTTGTTGACATGTTAGAATAGGACTGATGTATATTGATATGTGTTCCAAACCGCTGAGACCACTAGCTTATTATTAAATAAATAATATTCAGCATCAAACCTTCTAAAGCCTACTTATCTGTCTCTCTTCTCCAGTGGGTTGGGCTAATCCGAAAAAAGTGAAAACAATGGGGGTGTTCTGAAAACAGACTGTTACCTGTGAAACAGGGGTGCTCTGAAAACACCCCCATTAGCAATTAGTGCTTTCCACCTGATGAAATGAGCGCGCCAAACTGATGAAATGAGCCCGGCAAAAATCGACCAATCAGAATTTTGGTCGAACCAGACCGTATCGACCAATTAATCGACTAATCGACTGGGACGTTACAGCCCTACCATCCTTTATATATCAAAATTTATTCTGCATCTTACTTAAAAACACATTATCAGACCATCACATTTAACAACATATTTAACAACCCCCACCCCTCACCCAAACAAAAACAAAAACAAAAAAAACATATATGCAGTGGTTTAACTGTAAAAAATAATAATAATAAAAATAAAAAATAATAAATAATAAAATAAAAAAATAAAAAATTCAGGGGGGGTGATGAGGGTTTATTCATTTATTTTTAGTGGGGGTGTGGCTCCTGTAGCTAATTTTACATAATGATTACAAAATTTGTCTATTTTTTAAAAAGGTTTTTATTTAATGAAAAAATAGCCTTATTAAATAAACTATTATTTGTAAGCTTTTTTTTGTTTTTTTCTTCTGGGGCCTGAAATGGAGGAATTTTGGTCAATATTGTTAATTAAACAACATTTTGTTAAATGAGTTTTTGTGCTGAAACCTTGGCTGGTTTAGGCCTGACAATGTTAATGTATTTGGTCTTGGCAGAATAGGCTACACTGTTAAAAATAAATATAATTTTACAGTTAATGGTCTGTATTTTTTTACAGAATTTTCCTGTTTTTCCATTATACAATATAATACCTGTTATTTTACAGATATTTGCTATATTTTAAAGTTCTACCATTATACTTACAGATAATTGCTTGTATTTTGGTATTACAACAATTTTTCGCTTTTAAAATACATTTTCTGTATTTTTACATAATGTTATATAATCTTTACAGATTTTTCCTGTAAAAATAGGAAAAAGGTATACCCACAAATCAACAGTCAGTCACTGTGTACTGTCCAATTATTTCGACAGAATGTTATTTTGATGCTTCGGGAAACATTTGATTTTTTAAGTTTCATGCCAAAAGTATAGTATTGCAGCAGCATCTATGGGCATTCTTTATTATAAATCACTGCATTAAAATGAACAGTGAGGTTACAGTGTACCCTTGCCTATTTACTTGAAATCATTTACACTATATTCAAATATATATATATAATATAGTGTGTGTGTGTTTGTGTGTGTGTGAACACAGTATATATATATATAATATAGTGTGTGTGTGTTTGTGTGTGTGTGAACACAGTATATATATATATATATATATATATATATATATATATATATATTCAATAAATTATGGAATATTCTAAGCAGTAGTATAATGTTGCCTACTCAAATAAAGATTTTTACAGTCTATGGTGTGCGCACAAGTGATGACGCAGTTTCAAATCAGCCGCCAAAACTTTTCCGTTTAGTCCCGCCCACAATGCAAACTGCAGAGCTGCTCTCTACTCATCGACAGTAACGGAAGGGCGCGTGGATGATTTGAATTTCAGGCTATCCATTAAGAGCTGTGTGAGAAAATATCGCTCTTTCACTGAGACTGTTTTTCGATAACTACAGCACATT